>NC_084461.1:145556818-145859848 GCF_027409185.1 Cynocephalus volans | reverse complement strand
GGTCAGATTTTTTTGTTATTTAGGTAAATAACATAACCTTGGAAATATTTAAATGAATCATGACTCTTAATTTTTCATCTAGCAGCTTTCTAAAGTATTACATCATAAAATATATTTTTCATAACAATAATCTTATTCATTAAATAGTTTTTGCTTGATTAAATAGGTAAATTAGGATAAATGTAGTGGATGAATTCTCATGAAAATAAAAGCAAGGTAACTATATGACCAAAAATATTGTTTTCTGTATTTGAAATAATAAATGTTGTGTTTAGTCTCTTTTGAGTTCAAATGATGTATAAGACTTATTAATACATGGAGGGCTCTTTTTTAGTTCATATTCATATTCTTGACTATCTACTTTAAAACTTTCTATGTCACTGTTCTAGACTCTGGCTGTAGGGATATAGCCATAAGCAAAATACTAAAAGTCTTTGCCTTTCCATAGGTTATGTTCTAGTTGAAGAGACAGATAATAAATAAATACATAATTATTAAAAGTACAAATAGTAATTAATACCATGAAGAGAAACAGAGTAAAGGGACAGAAATGGTGAAAGAGGGGGGCTATTCTAGGGAGTCCAGTCAACAAAGATGACATATTGGTAGAGACCCGCAGGACATAAATTTGCAAGGTATTTGCAGGTCTGAAAAAGACATCTAGGAGTAGGAACAAGAACAAAGAACTTGGGTCAGGAATGAATTCATTGTGTTTGAAAAGTAAGAAGATCAGGGTGACTGAAACCTGGGGTTCAAGGAAGAAAAAGCATGGGACAAGATCTGTGAGAAAGGCAGGGATTGACTTATATAAGGCCATACAGGCTGTGGTAAGGAGTTTGGGTTTTATTCCAAGTGTGACAGAAAGCTGTTGATGAGTTTTGAGTAGGATAATGATATGGTTTGATTTAGAGTTTACGAAAAGAGCACCCTGATTTCTTTAGGTAAAGGTGGAAGAAGGAAGACAAAGTTGTTGCTGGGCTATAGGCAACTGATGAAATGGCATGCATTAGGTGTTTAAGGCACTAATGGTGCAGATGTTGAGATATACTGTGTTACTGTGTTATTTAGATGTCCCAATGTTTGTTACAGTATGAGGGAGAGAGATGAATTTGTGTGATAATGGCAGTTATGTCCAAAGAAACTCACTCAATGACATGAATGGAAAGTGACAGATCATATTTCAAGGTTAATCCCTGGCCTACTTTTACTTATTTATTTTTATTTGATTTGATTTGTTTGTATTCATTATACATGTACTATATATAATAAAATATGTAATGAATCCATATCAGTATTTCCAATTTAAAATCAAAATTTTAAGTTTTGTACATAATTTCTTTGATTTTATATTTATACCTTTTTCTTCTTACACTAAAAATCTTCATTGCTAATAATATTGACATAATTACATATTTGCTTTACCCTATAATATGTACTAGTATCAAAATAATGATACCAATACTATTTCCAACAACATAATTACAGAGAACAGCTTAGGATTTCTGTTTATTCCACTAGGGATGTACGGTTAAATTACTGTGCATTAAAGTCATTTGAGAAAAACTTCTGGGTGGTTAAACCACTAACTTAATATCAACATTTTTTTGTTTTCTTTTTCTTTTTTTTTTTTGACTCTACTATTTTTTTAATAGAAACGTAATTGATTATACATGCTGTGGGGTACAAGGCTGAATAGCAATACCTGTGTACAATTTGTGATGATCAAATCAGAATAACTGGCATATTTGTCATTACAAAACATAATCATTCCTTTTCTCTCTTACCCAACTTCTCACCAACTCCTTCCTCCTCCCCCTTTTCCACCTCTGGTAACCACAGTTCTGTTCTCTCCTTCTGAAAGTTCAACCTAATATTGTGATTGCTGTTTGTTTGTTTCTTGCTTTCTTTCTTTTTCTTTTTCAGCTCCCACTTATGAGTGAGGACAGGTGCTATTTCTCTTCCTGTGCCTGGCTTATTTCATTCAATATAATTTTCTCCAAGCTTATCCAAGTCACTGTGAATGGAAAAATTTCATTCATTTTTATGACTGAGTAGTAGTACATTATGTATATATAACACATTTTCTTTATCCAGTCATCTGCTGATGGACATTTAGGTCGGTTCCATATCTTGGCTATTGTAAATACAGCTCCAACAAACATAGGAGTGCAGCTATCTTATTATCAAGAAGAACGAGAATAACAAATGTTGGGAAGGATGTGGAGAAAAAGGAACTCCTGTACACTGCTAGTGGGACTGTAAATCAGCACAGCCACTATGGAAAACTGGATGGAGGTTTCTCAAACAACTACAGGTAGATCTTCCACGTGATTCAGTAATCCCACTGCTGGGAATATACCCAAAGGAATGGAAATCATCATGTTGACGGCCTACTTTTAGACATTTATAAAACTTACAATTACTTGAGCATAGTCTTTACATCAGATGCTAGGAAGAAAAAAACGTTCAAGAGGGAATATTATAACTGCTTGTCATTTCTGTCTGAGGAAAAGAAAATAAATATACTGTATAAATAGATAAACAGAGATTAAGCCTAGATATATCATTAAAAAATAAAAAGAAAAGCTTGTAACCACCACCATATTGGCTGTATATTTATGGATTCACTGAGCAGCAGCTCTGTGCGATAATAGCATAAAATGATGGCTGCATTTTTGAGTGTCAGGTACTAGACACTGTCAGCTGATTTGCTTTATCTCATTTATTTCTTTCCATACTCTGTCATGTAGTCATTATTTTTGCCTGAGGACATTCAGGCACAGAATCTTTTACTTACTTGCCCACCCTAAGTCACAGAGCCAATAACTGATTAAGTTGGGTCATGAGTCTAGATATTTTTGCTCTTAATCACTGTGCACTAGTAGTTTATTGAGTAAAAAACCCCACATCAACCCAGTTTCTTTTGAAGAGTTCAAAATAACCAGTTGATAAAGACTTTTCCTGTCCCCCTGGTTGTTTTGAAATACAGACACAGCACCTGCTTGGTGACACTATGTGACAATGAGACAGAGTACAAAACAAATACGTCCTGCTGCAGGATGCACACTGGCCATTTGAAAGTCAGCGAGCCAATACAACCACCAAGGATGTAAATACACTAAGTGACAGCATAATTAATCCTCCATTACATAATCAATGAAGAATAGTAATGTTTCTAGGGAAATGGAATTCAGTAAAATGAGCCTGGATTTTTCCTGAGCACAGTTGTTGGGTCCTCATCCGATGAATCTTCCCTAGAGGGGACTGTAACAAATACACAGAGCCTCTCAAGGACAGTCAGGGTTGTAAATTGTGAGCTATAAAAATAATAATGTAAATACTGTCAACATTTATAAATTATTTGTTAGACTCACAGGTGAGAAATAGGGGTTAGCTGGCAGGTCTAATTTGAACTAGTGTTGGCAAATCCATGCTGCATACTAGATCATTGTTTTCTGTATTTCATTTAGCTTAAAAACAAATAATAAAGCTCAGACAAAGGGACTTCCTTTGCACAAATGATGTTATGGACAGAATTTTTTATAATGTGACATTACGAAGTTATTGGAGTGCTAGTGAATTCACAGTCTTTCTTGATTTGTAATGGGGAACTTTAAGCACTTAGGATATTGGGTGATGCCATAAAATTAAGAGGCAATTATTTTTAATAACATGCAAAATTGTATTTTTTGTTTGTTTTTGGTTTTTTTTACTGAACCTTGTCATCGGAAAGTCAAAATCACTAACTGAAGAAGGATATCATTGTGAGAAAGGGAGAGGTTGTGAAAGAATACAGTTGTTTACTCTCAAAAAATGTGACCTGATCTCATCTGTACCTTAAAGCCTCGTGATCTTGGGCAAGTTATGTAGTCCCCCAGGGCCTGTGGATAGTTTTAGCATTCCTTGTTACTTCAAACTCATGAATATAAAGGGAGGTATATGTAAGAGAAGGCTTTGTATTTCAGGGTGCCCACCACTCCTATCTGGGTGGCACTTGCAAAATTTTTAGCCTTTATGTACCTCTATCTCCCTATCTTGTCAATGAAATTAATAGCATTTATCTTTCAGAATTTTGAGGTTTAATGAAAATGTTGTATTGCATGTCAAGTTCTGAGTACCATGCCTTAGAGAAAGTAAGAGATCAATAATTGTTAGCATTGTACATTTACTGTAGCTCCTGAAAAGTGGTAAACCTTCAGTAACTGTTTATTGAGCAAAAAGAATAAATATGGCCAGAGGTTGCACTGGACCTCTATAAGTTTCCTATTTAGAGCCACAGTTTGCTATTGTTTATAGATTTATATAAACTGATTTATGATCAGGGAGGCCCCAAAAGACAAACTGGCTATTTCTGTCTGACAATATCAGGCAAGCACACATGGAAATATTAGATGACTTCTCTATCAGGTGCACAGGCTTTTGCAAAGCAGAAAGCACGTGGCAACACCACCCCGTGAGCAAAGGGATGGAGTGGTGGGAGTGTAGCATCTATTTGGCTAAATAAAAGGATATATTAGTGAACAGAGAGGGGATGGAGCAGCAGAACAGGTAAGAGGTGAGGTTTAACTTTCATTGTTAAGTAATAAAAGCTTCCTGGAATGTGATGTTAAACTTGAATTTACTTTTCATTTTTGGAGGAGGATTTCAGTAAGTTTGAATGTAAAATAAAAGGTCACCAAGGAAGCATATTTCCCCTTGAACCATCAATAATCATCTCTTTAATGGTTCAGTCCTGGGTTGGCTTAGTTCCTTATCTTTGCTAGATTCTAAATGCAAAGTTCATGGAAGGTGACCACCCTGTTCTAACAATGTGATGAAAGAGAGCCTTCTTAAGAATATCAACCTGGCAGAGATACATTCAATGGAGTGAACAAATTGGAAGGAATAGGGGAGAAGAGACCCACAGGAAACAACTTCATTATCCCACTGGTTAGATGGCAAAGGTCGCATAAAATATTAGGACCTCGCTGTAAATAAAACAAAACAGATGGTGTGTGACTGTTGCAGGAAGGGGTAGCTAAATATTGTACAAGTTTATTAGGGACATGCTTCCCCAATTACATTTATGATAATTGCAAAGCATGTGATACTTCGAAGTATGCATAATGCATTTCACCGTCTCTGATGTATTTATAGCTTGGTTATTAAGGTAGAGGTGGGTAAGACTTTTAAATTTCTAAGAGAAAATCTTCAAAGTTGAATATCTAAAATTTTTATTCTGATTTCAATATATCAGAAGTCTTTCAATAATTAAATAACAGCATATGTCTTCTATTTGGGATGAAAAAATTGTCCTAGTATTCTCATAATACATACTGTAATACTAGAAAATTATTCCCATAGAAATAACAAGCTTCTCTTTCATGTATTTTGAAACAAAAATTAATCTCTAAAATACTTAAGAGACTAAAAAAGTAAGGTCTTCTCTTTTCAAATAGGTGTAAATTATGTATAAATTTCAGATTTAGGACACATACTTTAAGAAACGTATCTACTTATCCTCAGATCCTTTCCATCTTCTGAGTAGAGAACCCTGCTGACAAGTTAACAGTCGAACGTTAGAGAAGGTGACAATAGTTTAAACATCAGTTTGTCTGCATTTATCCGACTCTGTAATCTCTCCTGTGTATATATTAGATTTGTTTGTGCTTTTTAAATCTCATTACAAGTTTTTGAAAACAGGAAATTGCTTCTACTATGAAAGATCAACGTGCTCTTGACTTCAGCATTTTCAACAATGGTTTATCTGTGCTGATGTGGTAATGGAGCTCAGAGATCTGAGAATGAGTTTGGTTTTTCCAACAGGCTTGGAAAAAAAGAAATTCGCTCAGCAGAAAGGCCACAATAATTATGAATTCTTAAACTTAATGATGCTTATCCAATTTGATCAATTGCCCAGAGGAGCAAAATCCTCAGATTCATACATACTTTTGTTGTAAAATTACCTTTTTGAAGTGGAGGAGGAGGAAAGAGAGATTGTAATGTTAAGATTAACAGATTTAATTTAGAGAAAAATATATTATATCATGCCCTGTAATTCAAAATGGGAAAGAAAAAATCTTGGAAGTTTGGTCCAAAACATAAGCCAAACCATTTTAAACTGGAAAGAGTTCCAGAAATGTAAGTCTAAGATTCATCATTTTATTATTTCTTGGTCAGAACCAGCATGAGAAAAATTAGGTCAACTTTTACTTTTTGTTAAGCAGAACCAGTTAACCTGTTCCAAAGTAAGCATTATCACATGGTCAAGTTTGGTATAGATTTATGTCTTCTGCCTAAACAATTTGGGGTTCTTTTTCTCCCCATCCTTTAAAATTACTATCCTTAACCCTTTTCCTTCCTTTTAGGAAAATTTCGTCCATTTCCGGATTCTGTGATAAACCCTAGAGATCTATTTTAATCTGCTACTGGATTCTACCTAGAAGTTCCATGTGCAGCTCAAACTCCATATATTTAAAGACCTAATGAAACATCTGTCTGTTCTCCAATAGGATTCTTTTGTATTTTTTAGCTTGCTTCCTGATACAGTTTTTCATTAAACCTAACTTTGTTGGAACCTCCCTCTCTAATTATTCACCTACAAGTGATCCCCATATGAATTTTCTTCAGAAATCTTTTACCCAGTTTGGACACTCTCCCCTGCCCTGTTTGGGTTTTCATTAACTTTCAGTAAAATTACATAACTTTTAAAGGCTTAATTGCTTCTCTCTGCCTTGAGTCCTACACTCTCCTGCCCAAGGGGTCTTGACAAATTCCATATATCATCCCATCAGTTATTCATTCCCTAAAGTCCTTCAGTGATTTCTTTTGCCACCAAGCCCTTAAATCAACACAAGACACTTCCTAAAATATCAAGCCATTAGAATGAACACAAGATGCTTCATAAACTGGTTTTCATTTTAAGCTGCCAAATCTCCCAATTCCCTCTTTCTTCAGACCTACTTCTCATCTTACAAAAAGGTTTTATTTGTTTGTTTGTTTCTTTGTAATTACATTCTGGACATTTCAAGATACTTAGAATCTAACTTTACTTAATTTTTCTTCTATCACACAAACTACAAAACAGCAGCATAAGAAAATAATAAAGTAAGAAATGTGCATAAATATCCCAAATTCCATTTTTCTAATCTCTTCTTATTCTTATTTATGAACATAGCATTTAAAAAACAAATAAATAAATATTTTTAAAGAAAATAAGAAAATAAGTAAAATTTTATAATTTTGTTCAGCTTACATTTAATGTACATATGTTTTATTCTAGATCTTCCCAAGATGTAGTTTACATCTTGTTGAATTCTTGCTCACATCTTGAAGGACCCAATTCTCTTGTTTGTCATGTCCAATGTAAAGCCTTCCTTGCTTGGCAATTGTTGTTAAAAATTTCAACACCCCTCTCTTGGTAATTGACAGAAAAGTAGAGAGAAAATCAGTAAGTACATGAGAGACTTAAACAACACTATCTACCATCTTGATTCAATTAGCAGTCTACCCAACAAGAGCAGAATACACATTCTTTTTGAGTGTATATAGAATATTCATCAACATAGAGCATATTCTTGGCTATAAAACAAATCTTAATACATTTAAGAAGAATGAAATCATATGCAATATGTTCTCTGATCACAATGAACTTAAATTATAATTTAGTAACAAAAAGATATTTAGAAAATCCCCCAAATATTTGCAAATTAAACAATGCTTTCTAAATAATTGCTGGGTCAAAGAACAAATAAAAATAAAAAATGGAAAATAGTTTTGAAATAAACATTAAAGCATGACATCAAAATTTTCAGAGTGCAGTAAAAGCAGTGCATAGAGGAAAATGCATAACATTAAATACTTACATGAGAACAGATGAAAGGGCTCAATTAGTGGTTTAAGAATTCAACTTAAAAAACTTAACACAAAAAGGAAAAATTAAACCCAGGCAAAAGAAAGAATTAAGCCTAGTAATCAGAAGGAAGGAAATAATAAGTGTAACAGCAGAAATTAATAAAATAAAAAGCAGTAAGGACAACAGAGAAAACCAATGAAACCAGAAGCTTGTATTGAAAGGTCAATAAAATAAACAAATTAGTAGCCTGACTGATAAAGGAAAAAAACTGAGACAGCACAATTACCAATGTTAGGAACGAAAGAGGGATAGAGAAACAAATACCACAATATATTAAAGTGATAATTAGAGAGAACATGAAAAACTTCATGCCAATGGATTTGACAACTTTAGATAAAATGGACTGATTCTTTGCAAGCACAAACTACAAAAACTCACTCAAGACATCAAATTTATAGTTAAAAACCTTCCCATGAGACTTATCATAATACAACTTTTTTCACAAATTCTCTTCTTTCTACTCTACCTATGCTCAAGATAGAACTAAAAATAGAACCTCGAAAATTCGGAGAATATTTGTTTTGCTCCATTTTAAAACCTGGAGGCCAGCATCACCCTGATAACAAAACCAAAGACATAAGAAAGGAAAATCACAAACATCCTTCATAAGCACAGACATAATAATTTTTAACAATATTTTAGTAAATTAAATCCAGCAATATATAAAAAGAATTGTACAATTAACATTGGTGAACTTATTGTATGCAAATCATATGTCAAAAATATGATCTGAAGCATCAGAAATTTTCAGAAGAAAATTAATTGAATATGGGAGTTGCATAGTTCAGCAGATTGAGTCATAAAGAGATTTGTTACCTATCTGATGTAAAAAAAGAAAAATAAAATTAATTGAATTTATTTGTTAAATGATCCATATTCTACAGAGTACTATGAAGGTAGTATTGGGAGGCAGTTATTTAGCCATTGATTTTGCCACAATCATTTTAGACAATTTGCATCTACAAATATTTATATACATGATGTAGATGAGAAGTGTACCGGCCCTTTTACTAATGAAAGCATTTTTATTTTAATATAAATATCTATTTAATGAATGTTATTAATTAAAATATTGCTATTCTCCAACTTACCAGGCAGCCCAACTAATAGATTTCCTGAACTGTTATATCATTTTATCTTCTATCATATGAACTTTAGATGTGCAGATAAGACTGTATTTTCCTATGTACAGCATATATAGAGAGCAAAATGGTAACTTCTGAAAGAGATTGTTTCACACTTTTTCTGATTAGGTACTACATATTCCCCAGACTGTGGCGAAGTATTTTATTCATTGTTACAGCTAGTGCAATAGATCCTAACTTATCTTTCATTTGACCTTAAATATAAATGAAAAGCAATACATTTATTTCAAGGTTGCACTAGAACAAGAAAGGCCAATTGAAATAGAGGCTTTAAGCCTCTTCCAATTTATATTCTGAACCAAACTAAAGTAAGAAAAGAAAAGAATTAGAATTACTCTTTCTGTTGTTAAGTTACATTTAATACTGGAGGCTGTGATTATATTCTTAGTTTTTATTTTTATTTTTATTTTTGAGGAAAAAAATGAAAAACATTGAGCATGAATAAAGGTCCATCTACTATCAATAACTGCTTTCATAATGTGCATTAAAAGATAGTTTTAAAGATATGAATTAATATTTCACATAAAGATGAATCACTTATTTATTGAAAAGTTTCCACACATTTTTTCATATGGCGGTAATATGGAAGAGCTGGCATGTAAATTTTCCAGATGTTCTTTTAAGGATCATGATATTAGAGTAACACTATAAAATCTTAAAATTACAAACGGGAAGTAATCATACTTGGAATAAGGCATAATTTTTAGCAAAGGTCAAGTAAATGACACAGAGACAGAGTTATAGAATTCACCTGAAGAGCAACACAGTGTAAACAAGACAGAGTCTCGGCCCACGGGAATTTAGAAAGATTGCTGTGTAATATACTGCCATGTCTGTTTTATAGACAAGCTTGTATAGGAAACTTCTCTTGTTGCATTTGCTCCCAGTGAAATTTGAATCAGAAAAAACCATGACAAAAGTGTCCCATTTCGTTACTGTGTACTGATTGCTCATGAGTACCCTTCTAAGAAAACAGAGAAACATGGCTGTTACAAATCCTCTTCACACTGATACCTTAATTTAAAAAGTGGAGTGGGAAAACAATTAAAATTACTGTTAAAAATCATCCTGAATTTTAATTCCTATAATCAGGAAGGTAAACTTACGGTAGCCAGGCAAGAAAGGAGAATTATTTGTCTGCCTGTCAACTCTGGTTCTTGCCTATCTGGCTGTCTCTAAAACACAACCTTTTGAATGGTGAATAGCAAGGGATCAAGTGGAGGGAAAATATGTTTAGGACTTATGTGAGGGTAAAACCATCTTGAAAAGGATCTACTTATCTACAGAAATGGAAGGCAAATAGTGGGAATGGTTGCCAAGATTTTTGGAACATTGCTATTTATTGCACTTCCAAGTTTTCCTTATCTCATTTGTTTAGTCTTTTTCTCCCAAGGTAACAGTGAGCCTTATGGGTCTTTCCTCTGGTGCCAGGAAAGATATTTCAAATAACAAATTATGACATCTTCAAAGCCTGCTTTCCTTGGAAATGGAAAGTTGAAATACTGATTACCTAGCCAATTTCTAGGAACTCCGCTTTCTTCCTTCTTTAATTGGAAGCTGTGTTAGCTCCTGTTCAATAATTTAACTACCATAATTCTGCTTTGGAAAATTAGGCTTATCTAACTCTCATTGGCTTTCCAAATTTCATCGTTATAATTTTTGAAATACATCTAGCAATATTGTGTTACTGGATAAAAAATAAGTTTTTCTGGTATTTTCCTGCTCCTTTATCTAAAGCAGTTTCACACATTTTCCAAAAAAAAGTGAGACAAATAAGAAATCTTATCATTTTAAAACTGTTCGATAAAGCCACAGTTTGTTTGTCTCATCTTTTTCATTGTTTCTTCTCCCACCATAGTTTAGTTGTATCAATTTATCCTGAGAACAACCATATCATTCTCCTTTCTGGACTTTCTGCATCTGTTCTCTTCCACATTTGTCTTTCATACCACCCTAGATTAACCTTCAAAAATTGTGTTTAATGACTTCAGGAATAATAAATGTTTAGAAAGTATCCAAATTGATCTCCTAGTAGTTAAAGGGCTAGTGAAATCTGGCTTTGGATTTTCCTCTCCAAAGTTTCTCCCACTCTTCTGTGTTTCTAGAAAATGTCAGTTGTGATCCCCAAATTGCACCTTTGCTTATTTTATAAACTTGGCCTGAGACACATGTAACTTGAAGGCTCAACAGCAGACAACAAGCTCGTATCACTTTTACACTAACTGTAAACTACAAATTTGTGTAACAACACTATCACATGCTTGCCATTTACTATTCGTTGCAGTATATCTGAATTTAGATATCTGGATATATAAATAGTTGTACAGTAGATATATAAAGAGTAGTCATACACACATGTAAATAATAAATACATACATACATACACACTCATAAACACACAATGAACATCTACGGGATTGCTGACCCAGCCCTTCTTTTTCAACAACTGTGGTTCTATCAGCATTACTGCCTTTGGAATGGGCATTTTATAGAAAGTGACCCTTTCTACTGACCAGAATTGGTTGGTCTAAAGCACATGTCAAATGAAGAAGAGGTGAATTCTTGATCCTGACCCTGCAAATTCTAAAACTTCCAAACCATTGAGTCAATCTCTTTCCAATGGTTAAATCTTTAAACTGGAACTCAGGACACCTCAGGAATATTCATGACCATAAAGTGTGTTATGTATTGACTCAGCATCCTTTTTCCTCTCCAACCTGAAATGCCTCCTTATATTGCTGAAGGTAAAGAGCTAAACCTATGACTTCCAGATTTCCTTTCAGTTAGGGTTCTAGATGGGCTTTGGACTTTGTCAATCAAGTGTACTTGGATGATACATGAATTTGGAACTGAGTTTCTGGGAAAAAAAGGCAAGAATTTTACTGTGCAGAGTGGGGTAGAGCAGAAAGTTTAACAACCATCAGCTGTAGTGGTGACTTCTAGTTTTGCAGGCACCTTTCAGTCAGTGAAGAGGCAGCAGTTCTCTTGTGGTACAGTTCTGCAATGTGTCTTAGGAAGTTGTTCCTAGAAGTTCAGCCTAGGTTTTATATTTTCAACCTCCCCAATAATTCATAAGGTATTTTAGTAAACGTAATAAATACATTTCTGCTGAAACTAGCCAGAGGGTATTCTTTTACAACATTGTCCCCTGAACAAAGCTGGTCAGTAGTGAGAGAGAAGAGCAGAGATAAGAGAGTGGGAGAATCCCAAGGGTATCTAGTTTCCTGGTTCCAGGTGCACCTGGAACCAAGCAACATACTGGCATTTTCCTTGGGTTGGTCGTTCAACTTTTTCCTAGACTGTATCAGCCAATAAATTCCACTTAGTGCTTTTACATTAGTTTGAATTTAGTTGCTATCATTTTGACCACAAGAATTGTACTGATATAATATGTTTTGCCGACTGCATTAAACTCCCTGTCAGAAAGGGCTATCTGTGTACCTTAATGTCTACTTTGCATATTAAGTAAATTTCATGACTAAACATAATGACTGAAGAGGATTATATTGTTGGTATTTTTATAAATTCCTAAGGCAAAATATTTTTTGTGTGTTTCTTTTCTTAGTTATATATATATTTAGGATATTATTGATTAATTTACTGAGATTGGTCTCAATGAACATTTTAAATAAGTACTTTTAAAAGTTTTAAACTTTCGAATAAAATTCACGTTATTTTACAAACTCTTATTCTATTTCATCATACCCAAGGATAATCCTAATAATTACATTGATTATTCCACCAGGGGAAATTTCAACAATGAAAGTTTGAGCATGTTTTATATTTTACACAGGCCAGCAGAGATTCCATTGCTTTGATGAAGAAAACTAACCACCAAAAACTGGTAATAGCAGTCAAACAGATCCACACAGAACTTTAATACCCTGGAGGCCTATCAAATATTTGAAGATAATTTAACTACTGATTTATCCTCTAACCTTTTCAGCAAGCCCCTCCTCCCTTTTCCTAGAAGAAGATGCAAAAATTTCTTCACGGGCAAGTCCCTGCAGGAAGGAAGGCTCTTGAATGAGGGAAATTACTTAACACATACAGGGACCGGCTAAAATCTTGACCTCATTTAAATGAACTTGGATTTGGCATGAGGCAAGAAAGAGTTCTCAATCAATCAGTCAATCAATTAATCAATCATCTGCTAACAATCTAATATTCTGACTCACACCCAAGCAATGAATCACTTCTGTTGGAACGACAAGGAGGTTTAACAGCACTACTTGAATCAAACTTCATTTTTTGAGCCTACTTTTGTCATAAGATTTAACTTTTAAATTCACAGAAATGGAAAGCATTTTTCCAATTTAAATTTAGACATGGAAAATTAAAGTGAATAAGAGATTGTCTTCTCCAGCATGTGATGGTAGCATTTATAATTTTATATAACAATAGATAACTCTTGGTTCGTGAATCTCTGCCTGGAATAAATCAAATTTGTCATGTCCATTTTGTATTTCTTTTGTCTTGTGCTATTGCTAATGTGCCAGGTTTGAAATCTTAGTGACCCTGTATCTACAGAGCTATGAATTCCTGAGAAAAAATAGATATTACTCATTTCTTCATATTCTATTTTCTTTCTTTTCTTTTCCTTTTTCTTTTCTTTTTTTAGGAAAGAAACTATGGCAACTTCATGATGTGAGTGACACTGTCAAAAAGGTTTAGTGGTTTTGAGTTAGGATCTATCTTACATGTGAACGAAGGGGTGGTTTTCTATCTGGGGCAATTTGAGAAATGTTATAAAAGATTTCTTCCTTTAATAATACATCTCTCTCCCAGGCCTCATAAATTCCCACCAATAGTGATTTGATTTATGGTACTGTCTTCACATCTCCAGGAGTCTCCTTTCAAAAAACAAATTACTCCTAGGAGACATTTTTTTAAAAAATAAGAAAAATGAGAAAACAAATAAAATCCTAACCTATTAACACATTTACATGAGCTAATTAATTAGAGATGCTATCAAATATGTTTTCTTGCAAGTTTCTTAAAGAAGGAAATAAGAGATAAAACTAGGTTTTAATAGAAAAAATCTTTAAGGCTGGAGTGTGAGGCAATATTGTTTGGTGTCTACTAAAGGTCAGGTTCAGCATGGGGACCCTGGGGACAGCAAGAAGAGGAATTAAAAGATAAATAGAAAAGAAAAAGAGAAAAAGAAAGAGAGGTGTCCCATTCAAATATTCTTCTGTCAGTCCTACATATTTATTCTACCCAAGTAGCCTCTGGGAACATTTTTAGCATTAACTACTAGATTACTGACTCCTAGTCTGACCACTTAGAAGCAACTTTTATCTGAATGTGCTAATGTTTCAAGGTGCATTTTTAATTCAAAGTTCAGTATTTTGGGGCTGGCTGGTTAGCTCAGTTGGCCAGACCCCAAGGTCATGGGTTCAGATCCTGAACCAGCCAGCCACCAAAGTTCAGTATATTTTTAAGTGAAAAATATTGAATAGGCATATGTTGGGAAAATGAAATAATTTAATCAGCCCCCCTCAATTTAGGTCTGGTTGGGGGTGGTGCGGCACCTTCTTTGTAAGGAAATTGTGTGTGGGGGGGTGGAGTTAGTGCTCATGTGTGGTGCTGCCACCTGGCTGGTATCTACTGCCTTAGGTGTCCACTGTGTGTGGCCATGCTCTCAAACCTATGGCTTCCAAGGACCTATGTGCTGGTTACCTAGCTCATAGACCTGTGTGTGAGGGGTCTGATGACCCAGCCTGGCATGTGAGTGGTCTGAGGACCCAGCCTGGTGTGTGAAGGATTTGTGACCCAGACTGGAGAATGGGCTTGAGGGGTCTTTGAGCTCCAGACCCAGCCCTAGCTTGACAGTATAAAATTGGTCCATTGCTTTAAGACAAAAAGTAAGGCATCCCCCAAAACTTGGAAATAAGCTTACTCTTTAATAATAAAAATAGATAAAATTTACTGAGCATCTAATTGATAACAGAAACTGAGCTATGGGCTCTACTTGCATAACTCATTTAGTTTTTATAACATTTAATATGAAAAAGTCATTGCTACTATTACCATTTAATGGCAAGGAAACCGAGGCATAGAATGTTGAGCAAATTGCCTAAAGTCAAATTGATGGGAAAGCCAAGTGCTGGAGAAGTGGAGCCAAGATTTGAACCCAAGTAGTCAAGTAGAGGAACAGGTACTTCAAATACTGAAACCAATGACTCTTACATAAGAAATCAAACTTGTTTCTCACTCAGTTTACTCTTTGCCTTGCCAGTAATATTTCACTAATGAGCTTCCCCCTTAAAACTGTTTATCCCTGCTTAACTACAGTAGCTGAGTCAAAATCTTAAGACTTTCTTCCTGCCTTGTTCCTTAAGATAATATTTCTGATGTTAATGTACACAAGTTGTTTGACTAAGATGTTTTGCAGGATTCATGGAGTTAGCATGATACGGTGAAAATCAGTTTGAACTAGCTGTGCCCATGAGCCTCTCTTCTGAGTCAGCACAGGTGTCTGATGGGTGACCTACTGAAGTCAGAGGGCTGAAAACTCCACCTCTGGATTGTGCTAACACCACCATTTTTGAACATATGACCCATGAAGAGGCATGCAGACAGCTTGCACCTGCACAGATAGCTGGAGAAACTCTTCAAACCCTTTATTCAGTCACTGTCCTGCAAGATCCTCACCACCCCTAACCCACTTCCCATAAATGTCTCCCTCTCCCTGCCATCAGAGGAGTGGATCTGAGACTCATTCTCCCATTTCCTAACTCGGCTGCCTTGGGAATAAACCTTTTTCTTTGTTGCATAGACTTGTGTCTCGGTTTTTGGCTTGCCGTGCATTGGGCGTCAAGCCCTGTTTGGTTACAGTACAACTCTATCAGCGCAGAATCTCTCAAAGCCTAGGTAACACAAAAGCTCCCTGAGTGAGGCAGGGCTCTTTTTCCTGACTGAAGATATGGTCACCAAGCTAAAGAAATAAGATATTACTCAAAAGGATGTTTGGAGAGCATGGAAATGTGGGATGAGATGACTGCGGAGCAAACATAAACATGACCATACAGTAACGGGGAGTCCCCATCAGCTGATGGACCTTGAGTACTCAGTCTGGTGGAAAAGCCACTCCTAAAGTGAAGTGGAGGACTTTAGGCACTCTTTCCTGACACTCTTGAACTTCCAATTCATTGAACTGTCTTTGGTCTGATTAAGCTCATATCCTCTAAGGAACCTCTGATAGTAATTTAGTTTTCTGTAGGTCTTCTTATAAAGAGAAAATGAGCTGGCATGAACCCTTGAATGTTCCAAATCCCAAATGGTTATTTCCTTCTCCAAATAATAAAATGACTGCCTGACTTTATACACCACTCCCAGGGAGGCCACTACTCACACCTTCACTTTTTCAAGGCTGTTGGGCAGGTTCTTAGGCTGGGCAAATTCACCTCCTTCTGAAGGTGCCTGTTGACCATTTTCTTCTGAACCAACCTCTCTGCCTTGTTACACATATTTTTCTAATACTATTACTGCATGCAGTATTATTTAATTTTAATGGATCTGGACAGTGAAGCTCAGAAAGATAAATAGACTCAACTCATGAAAAAGGTTAATAAGGTATAGAGCTAGGATCAAAGCTCTACTTTTTGACTCCAATTTGTTCCAATTTCTGCTATTCCATAATACCCGAGATACATCTTTCCTCCTTTATACATTTTCAACACTTAAAAGTATAATTTTAAAAATTAAATGTAATATTATATCTACTGAAATTCATGACGTTAAGTCTATATAATCGACCTGAAGATACATCCTTTCTGAGAAGACGTGAATAAACTGATTTAGTTTTATTTTTAGAGTAGGTTTAGGTTTATAGAAAAAATGAGTAGAAAGTACAGGGTTCACATATACCCATTCCCCCTCTTACCTCATTGTGCTCTTACCCCTATTATTAACATCTTGCATTAGTTTGGTATATCTGTTGCAAATAATGAAACAATAATAATACATGATTATTAACAGAAGTCCATGGTTTACATTAGGGTTCATTCTCGGTGTTGCATATTGTACGGGTTTTGTCAAAACTATAGTGTCATGTATCCACAACTACCATATTATAGAAAATAGTTTCACTGCCCTAAAAATCCTCTGGACTCCACCTATTCATCCTTCTCCCACATCCCCCTACTGAATCCTGATGACCACTGATCTTTTCACTGTCTCTATAGTTTTGACTTTTCCCAACTCATCTTTTCTTCATTAATTGTGCTTTTAGTGGTGTATATGAAAACTCATTACCAGTGTGCACTTGTTCTGTGCAGATCTGGTATCTCTTTTGTGAAGGGAATTGAGGAGGGAACTGGCCTTGTGCTTGCATGGCCAGAGAAAAGCCCAAGGAAGTAGACAAGACTGAGAAAAACAATCGCATTAATTTGAAGGTGGCGAGGCAGGATGGTTCTGTGGTGCAGTTTAATATTAAGAGACATACACCACTTAGTAAACTAATGAAAACCTATTGTGAACAACAGGGTTTGTCAATGAGGCAGATCAGATTTTGATTTGATGGGCAGCCAGTCAATGAAACAGACACACCTGCACAGTTGGAACTGGAGGATGAAGTTACAATTGAGGTGTTCCTGCAGCAGACAGGAGATGTCTACTAGAAAGGAAACGTGTTACTTTACCCCAGAACTCTCTTCTTGCAGACCAAAACTACGTCCTCAATTAGAAAACTGCAGTTTGGTTCCATCACAGCCTGACTACTACAGTATAGATTTCTCTATTCTTTCATTTTCCCCTTCTCCATTCCTTTATTGTACATAAGGTAACTGGTGTACGTGCCCAAGCATATTGCATTTTTTTTAACTAAATGGCCACTGGTATGTTTCGATTACATGAAGTGGAGATGGGATGGGGAAAAAATACTGGTTCTGTGAAAATACCCCGTTTCTTCATTAGTGGCATGCTCATTCAGCTCTTATCTTTATATTCCAGTAAGTTATTTTGCTCTCACTGTTTTAACAACCACCACCACCACCACCACTACCACAACCACAACAACAAAACCAGCATAAAAATTCTTGCATACCTTGTTTAATTGGAAAATTTTAAGGTTTTTCATTTATCATTGTAAAACCAAGGATAATTTTATATCTTTTTTGTATATAGCTGTTATCATGTAGGGCGATCTGTCTTTAGATAGGGGTATATTACTTAAAATGAATCCTAGGTAGTTTTCCCTTCAAGTCAAGCATCTTGTTGTTTAAATAAACTTCTTGTTTAAAATAAAAAAGTTCATCACCAACATAAGGTCACCTAGAGTTCCTCCTATGTTATCTTCTAGGAGTTTTATACTTTGGTGTTTTACATTAAGCTTTATGATATTTTTTAGTTAGTTTTTATGGAATGTGTAAGGTCAATGTCTAGATTTTGTTTTTTTTGGCATGTGGATGTCCAGTTGTTCTAGCACCATTTGTTGAAAATACTATCCTTTCTTCATAGAGTTGTCTTTGTTCCTATGTCAGAAATCAGTTGACTAGATGTGACTGCTTTAGGGGCCTGGTTTGTTCTCATGCTACTGTGTGAATAATTATCTGTCCGAATGTCCTGTGTACTATACTATCAGTGAGAAAACTTACCTGAAGTTAATGCAAACAGCTGAAATCATTTACATTTTAAAATGAGCAGCAATTGAACAATGGTTCTGACATAGTCACACTGGTCAGTTCTTACTAAAATGAGCAATATCTGTTATTTTCCATGTAAGGTTAACATGCCCTATCCATTTATTGCTTCTTCAGTCTTCCACATCTGTGTAAAAGAAACATAGTAGTAGAATATATCTTTTTTGTTTTGTTTTGTTTTTTTTGTCAGCTGGCCAGCTCAGGGATCTAGGGATCAGAAACCATGACCTTGGAGTTATAAGGATGCACTCTAACCAACTGAGCTAACCTCTCAGCCCATAGACTATATCTTGACTGTGAATGTTATCCACATAATGGTAATTCTGGTTATTCATAATTATTACTGAACACCTAGGAGCCTGGTTGATAACATCACAAGTACTGCCTTGGAGAATCAGAATGTCACAAGGCTGTTTGGGTAGGATATGACAGATAAGAGCTATAGTAAATAATCAATACAGGTGATTAGGGCTTTGTTAGTGTTTCTTCCCCTCCCCCCCTTTCCCTTTTTGAGTCGTGTGATTTCATTTGCATAACTAGCTCATGATGAAATAAATCCCAAGTCCTCTAGACATCAGCATTGCCACATTGATCAAGCTGTGTAAATAAGAACCCAGTAATTGAAATGCATATAGACAGACATAGATGTTTTAAACTACAGCTTCACAAACTCAACAGTATTTTAGAACTAATAGGTTAGCATCTGAAAGGACAGGTGACAGATGAGAGGTGACAGAAGAGATATGAGTTGCACCATGCTGCTGAGGTTTGTGTCTAATACCCTTACATTCCTTTTGAAGTGTACTCTTGCTTCTTTATGAACTTTTCACTCTAGTAAAATTGAACTCACAGCCCCCTCATAATCCTTTGCTTGTGTTATTTTCTTAACTTTCTTATAATGATATCCCCCACAATTATCTGTTCTCAGGCCTGGCCACACTATTTGTGGGGCCCACTGTAAAACAAAAATACAGGCCTCCTTGCTTGAGTATTACTAAAACTTTCAAGATGGCAACAAGAGAGCATTAAACCAAGTGTGGGATCCTCCTCTCATTAATATCTTCTCTCTCTGAAGCCTCATGGTATTTTATTAGAGTATATCTCCTGCTTTCAGACATTTCTCTACCTCTATCTCCCCCAGCACCCCAGAAAACATTACTTCACCCACAGTCAAAATTGAGAGTTTTAGTAGTTTCTGATTTTTACGTTAAAAATTAATATATTGTAACCCCTTAAGTGGTCAGATTTTACCACCTGGATGATTATGGAACCATTACTACCTTATTTACCAAAAGGGCAATGCTTTAGTCAAGTCTGATTTTCAATATCCATGTGTTTGATCTTTCACTAATATAGTCATTTTAGAAGGTGGAGCAACTTAAATTTTTTTCCCAGAGAGATTTATATAAATTTTTCTTAGAAAGATATTCATTTATATTTAAAATGAACTATGCACAAAAGATTTACTTATTTCCTGATACCTTTTCTATTCATAAAATCATTTGTAGCTATCAATATTTCCCATTGACAATTCACTCCAAAATGGCATCACATTGCTATCATTAAAATATCTGCTTTAGGGCCGAGCCTGTGGCGCACTTGGGAGAGTGCGGCACTGGGAGCGCAGCGATGCTCCCGCCACGGGTTCGGATCCTATATAGGGTGGGCTGGCGCGCTCACTGGCTGAGTGCTGGTCACGAAAAAGACAAAAAAAAAAAAAATCTGGTTTATGTAATTGTTATTCATAAAAAATATGTCTTGAAAGTACTAAATGAATAACAATAAGAGTGGGCACGTAAATAACTTACGTGTATGGATGGTATACACATGGGTATAATGGCATATAAAATGCTCATATTTATTCTCTCACCTATTCATGAAATACTTTTTGAGAGCTTTCTAGCTACAAAGGCACCTTGGAATTTAGCAACAAAGAAGAGAAACATGGCTTCTGCCCTCAGGAGCTTATATTCTACTGCAAGATAAAGACACAGAGCTTTGAGAGAAACTAGTAAATTCTGTAAGGGAGAATTCTGAGGGCAAAGAGAGCAAATGACAGGGGTATGTGCTCGTCCGGGAGTCTAGAGGTTTCGTTGTGCAAATAAATGCTAAAAGTGACAAATAGCCAGCCAGAAAAAATTGGGAGTGGAGGGAAAAGGCACTTAATTGAGGCTCTGGAGTGAATTCCAGGGATACAGAACTTCCAACTTGTCAATGGCCATCATATTCCCATCAACTATATACATGCCTGGTACAGAGCGGGCACTTGGTAATGTGTCGACTGACCAGAAAGAACAGAAACAGCACTACCTACGATTTGCTCAAAGTTCAAATATCTCTGATCCTTAAATAATTGTAAAAGTTCTAAGGTGAGAATTTTAAGAGCGACCACAAAGGCATATCGTTGTTTTATATTTGTTTGTTTCTCTTGTGACTTCCAATGGTTCCCTTGATTTGAAAACCTGTCTTGTCCTTGCAGAAGTAGAAAATAATTCAGCCTGAAATGATCTTTCCTTTAATTTTCTCATATAAATTATAATAATTATCTATAAATTTTATTTGCTAGTTAATCATATACTACTCTGTAAACTTCTCCCACTAAAATCTTTAGAGATTGTTTACACACAGTATTCTTTAAATTTGCACTTCTTAATATTTTTACCTATGTAAGTTATAGTTTTCTTGAGGGGGGAAGATTATTTATTACTTGTGTGTGTAACTTTCTAAAATGTGTTTATATAGGAAATGCTAGACTTTAACTGGAGGAGAGAGAAAAACAAAATATATTAAACTTCTCGATGAAGTATTTTGCATAGGTTTTCAAGTGGGATTTATTAGCAATATAAAATGAGAATAGCTTTCTGTCACATCCATCTCTTTGCTAACATCTCTAAATTCAAGGAGCATTTAATTTGCTTTTGGGTTTTGTAAGCATCATGGATTAGATGAGATTTTTATCTCCCTTCCCTTTACCACAACTGTCCTTTTCAAGGTCATTAAAAATCACCACGCTTTAAAATAATATTCTGACTTACTGCACTCTTCTCCCTTGACTTATCAGCCTTGATCACTTATTTCTCCTTGATACAGTTTCTTTACTTGCTTTCAGGACAGCATTCTCTCCTGATTTTCCTCTACCTTACTGGTGCTTTCCTGGAGCTTCCTCCTCTCTCTGACCTTTAACGTCAAAAGACTCATATAACTTAATCCTTGATTTTCTTCCCTTCTCTCTCCACACCCACTTGTGACCTCAACATTCTCATGACATTCACTCACAGCCCTACTCCAGTGGTTCCCAGCTTTCTCTAGCACAGGTTTCTCTCCCATATCTAGACTCATATACCCAAATGCCTCTGTTTCTTTATTTGGATGTCTAACAGCATTAATTTAACAATGTCCAAAACAAAAATATTCAGCCCTTGACCTGATAACCTGAACACTGTGCTAACCTCACCCTTTCCCAACCCACTTAAAGGCACCTTCACCTTTCCAGTTGCTGAATACAAAGACCTTAGAGTTCTGCTTGATTTATCTATTTTCTCACACATCACATCCGATCTCTTAAGAAGCCCAGTTGGCTTTAATTTGAAAATGCATCCTGAAACCCAATAAAAAGGGAGCAAAAAGGACAGGCAGTTCACAGAAGCAGAACAGCTAATGGCCCTTCAATGTATGAAAAGATGTTCAATTTCATTCATAATAAGATAAATGAAAATGAAACTACACTGAGATACTATTTCTCATACATCATGTTGGCAAAAGTTCAAAAGCTTGACAGCACAGTCTGTTGGCAAGGCTGTGGAAAAACTGGCAAGCTAATATACTTGACATTGAGAGTGCAAAATGATACAGTCTACGTGAACAGAAATTTTACAATAGTAAATAAAATTACAGATTTGTTTCCTTTTTTAGCCAATTGTTTGTCTACTCAGGATACACACACACACATATACATGTGTATAGTAAATAAAATTACAGATTTGTTTCCTTTTTTGGCCAATTATTTGTCTTCTCAGGATACACACACACACATATAAGTGTTGGTGTGCGCATGCCAAGGTTATTAATATTCAGTTGCTATTTGTAACAGCAAAAGATTTAAAACAAACCATATGCCCATGAATGAAAGACTTGTTGGATAGATTGTGGTACATCCAAACAATGAAGTACCATATAGTTGTAAAAAAAGAATTAGGAAGATATGCGTGGATATTGTATTTGTGTGTGTGTGTGTGTGTGTGTGTGTGTGTGTGTGTGTGTGTGTGTGTGTGTGTGTGTGTGTGTGTGTGTGTGTGTGTGTGTGTGTGTGTGACTTAAATAAAATGAACAGAGTGCCGAACAGTGCATATACTATGCTATTTTTAAGGGGAAAAAAATAACATGAAAAAAAGAACAGGAAAAATGAGGCAGAAGCTAATTTTAAAAAACGATTATCTATAGCATGGTGCAGCAAACTATGTCCTAAAGGCCAAATACAGTCTGTTGCACGTGTTTGTATATAGTTTTATTGGAACATAGCCACACCCATGTATTTTTTCTAAAAAGCAAACCTTAAAATTGAAAACAAATGGAAACAATAATCTACCTGTTATCAATGGATAAAATAATCACAGGGAATAAAGGAATGTTTCAGGAGACCTCTGACTGCATCATTCTAGTGTCTCTATATAATACAGCATTATGTACCTCTTAATATGGTGCATTATCAAGTTCATAGTTGCATCAGTAAAGTCTCTTTGCCAATAGTATTTAATCTGAATGTAATAAAGTCATTAGATCTAACTGCCAATTTACAGTAAATAGCTAAGTAATACCACAATTAAATATCAAGCAAGTCTAAGGTGGGTTCAAAGTAGACTTTCTACATGACAAAGCTTCTGACCCTTTAAAAAAATGTAATAACAAACAAAATAAAAAATTGTTCTAGATTAAAAGAGCCTCAACACTCAAATACAATGCATGAACCTGGATTGTATCCTGACTTGGGATTTTATATATATATATATACACACTATATGTTGAAAAGATATTTGAAAATGAACTGAATATTAAGTAATATAACAGAATTCTTACTTTTCTGATGCTGAAGTATGGCAACGAAAAGAGATATGTCTGCCACTTTCAAATACTTCACAAAGATAAATATTTTTGCTAGATTGCTAGATCTAGGTGCTGGGTAATGAATGTTATTATTAGTATTCTAACTTTTCCTTACACTTGAAATTACACTTGAATTTTTCATAATAAAAGGTAAGAGAAGAGAAAAGGTTATTACATAAGTGTATGTCATAAGTGTGTGCATGTGTGTGACCATTTTCTACTGCTGATAACAGAATACCTGAAACTGGGTAATATATAAAGAAATAAAATTTATTTCTTAGAGTTATGGAAGCTGAAAAGTCCAAAGTCCAGGGGGTGCATCTGGTGGGGGCCATCTTCTTGGTGGGGGCCATCTTCTTGGTGGGAACTCTCTGCAGAGATCCTAGGTGGAACAGGTTATCACATGGCAAGGACAGCAAGAACATTTCCATGTGTTCACTCACTCTCCTTATAAAGCCCCCAGTCCCATTAAACCGTTAACTCATTACCCTATGAATGGACTAATCCATTCATGAGAGCACAGTCCTCATGATACAATCACCTCTGAAAGGCCCCACCTTTCATATACCATATTGGGAGTTAAGTTCCACATGAGATTTGGACAGGACAAACACTCAGACCATAGAAGTATGTCTCCAAAATCTGACCACTTTCACTCCCTTCACTGTTCGTCTGTTAGCATCTGGTCACAATCACCATCATTTCCTACTAGGGTTCCTGTAGTTACATTCTTTCTAGTTTCCTTATTGCTCCTTGTTGGCCAAAGTCTATTTTCCACAGAAAAAAAGAGAATATAAAATGCAAGACCTGTCACCTCTTCACTTAACACTCTGCAATGGCTTCCCTATTTCATGCCAATTCTAATTACAAATTCTTACAATAGCTTACAAGGCCCTACATGATCTCCCCATCCCAACCTTATCCCCATACCTACCTGAACTACTTTCTTATCACTATCCCTTGGCTCACTTCATTTTAGCCACAGTGGCCTCCTGGCTCTTTCTCAAACATCTGGACTGCTTTCCATCCTTAACTCCTTGCACTGACTGGTCTATCTGCCTGGAATTCTCTTCCCAAAGATATCCATATGGCTACCTTCTTTGCTTCCTTTAAGTACTGACTCAAATATCACCACCTGACTGGGGCCTGCCTTGATTACCCTAATTAAATCTGCAAGCTACCAGGATCCCCATAATCTCAGCCCCTCACATTATTCCGCTCTATTTTTTAATTAACAGACTTTATATATGCTATATTTTAAAAATATTTCCCCATATTCTTTATCACTTTCTGACATGCTGCACATTTATGTTTATTTTTTATTTTCTGTCTCCCCATCTCAGAGGATAAACTCTATGAGATCAGACATTTTTGTTTCTTTTGTTCATTGACATAACCTAAACATGTATAACTACTATAACTGGCACACAGCAGGCCTGCCTCAAAAAAAAAAAAAAAATTATTGTATGAATGAAGGAGAGTAGAGTAAGTGAGTTGAGTGTTATCCCATGTTGAGATTTTGTTTTTTTTGTGAGGGTGGAGGGGGTACTGATGTGAGAAGTTGGCTTTTCCATCATGATTGACAGTACCAGGTCAGTGCCAGTAAAAAAATAGCTTCCTTCAGAAGGCAGATGGATGCAGGACAAATCATTGCAAAGTAGTATTTAAATTTACCAGGATTCTAATTATGCTAATAATACTAAAAAAGCCTCTATTTCATTAAGAAGACATCTGTTCTAAAACAACTGATATTGATTTTATGAGAACTAGTGAGTGGTTTTGTATTGAATAATTCTCTGATTTTCAAAGACAGGAAGCACTTTCAACATTAATATAAATTTTCTGCTTAACCGTAAGTTTCTTAAAGATAGTGGTCAATTGTTATACTCTGAATAAGTCAAAATATTACAAATATAAAATTGATCAGTAAAATGAACTTTAATGACAAAATGACATTATCAGCCCCAAAAGTTCAGACAACCATTTTGGGTTAAGAGTATGTCATTTTTTAAGAGATAAAGTATGAAATATGAAAAAAATCATGTTCTGACAAAGTAATACTTAAATAAAGAAGTAGCCATATTATTCCATAAAAATCTATATCCAAATCATGTTTTCAGAATCCAGAATGATGAATTTCAGCAGACATTTGGTATCCCTTAAGTGAACTTGAATGTAAATCTCACTATTCAAAATCTCAGTGGACAGGAATTTCTTGCTGTGTAAGTGGTAGAATCTGAGTAATTTGAAACATGCTTTCTGAATGAAGCTGGGGGTGATGATTTTCAACATTTTAGCTAAATTACAAATGTTACAAAATGATGGGAGAGATAGATAATATAGACTGAGTGAGGAACCTGAAATATGTCAGAAATGTGCTACATGGCTGGAATCACGTAAAAATAGATCGATTAGCTGTGAACCTCAAGGAAAGTAGATAATGGAGTTTTGAATATTAAAGTAAGAAAGAGAGAAACCAGTTCAATTAGCATAAAATATAAACAACTTTAACAAACTTCAGATCTAATATAAACTGGAGAAAAGAGGCAGAAAATTCTATTTTTGAGCTAAAGAATATACCAGAGTTAACTGAATTGGATAGGAAGGAAGAGAAAAGGATAATATGAACAGGTAAAGAATACTAAATGTATTACTTATAAATATAATTTAGAGAGGGGACCTTCTTTAGGAGCTTACGTCAGCCCTGTAGGCTGACCAGATCTGGATTTAACAATATGTTGTTTCTAAGGTGGTAAAGGGTAAGTTTGACTCACAGTATATCTAAACCTGTGCAAAGGAATTGTTTTGATTGATTTCTAAAAAATAAAAAAAAAATTAAATATATTTAATAAAGTGTACAAGCTAGAAGTTTGGGCTCTGGAGTATAATTAATTTTGGTCAAATCCTAGCTTATAAGTTGGTATCTTGGGGAAGTTATTCAATTTCTCTGTGCCTAAATCATCTCATATGTAAAATGAGAATAATAATTATACCAACTAGGTTATCCATGGCACATGTGATAATCCTAAACTAATAGCTAGTGTGGATTATGCATACTTATATGTATAATATTCAACACAACCTAAAGAATTTTGGGAAAGATAAGTGAAGAAATTCACTTTAATGCAAATTCTATTTTATAATATTAGTTCTAAATTTATTTAGCTCTTTCATTTCCTGATGAAGGAACAAACAAAGAAAGATAATTTTTTTTTTTTGAAGAAATACTTACATATATTTTGGGTGGGAATTCATACCAAGGACAGGAATTATAAAAGAATAAAATCACTAGATTTTGACAATATTTTTTAAAATCTGTATATCAAAAAGCATCTTAAATAAAATTAACAGGCAAACAACAATTTGGAGGAAAAATATTTGTAACTTGTAAAGGAAGTAGATATTTGATATCTGTAATATACATAATGCTCTCATAAATCAATAGGAAAAGTGACAGATGGTCCTACAGAAAAATGAAAAAAATACACAAGCATGTAATTCACAAAAGAAGAAATATTAAGAAATGCTGATGCTGAGTTGTATACCCACATAACTAGAATTGTTTTTTTAATTTTAACTTCTCAATATACATTGTAGTTGATTTTCGTGCCCATTTACAGGTTCCTCTTTCCCCCCTACTTCTCTCCCCTTCACCCCCACTACATCATATCTGTTCACTTGTCTTAACAAGTTCAAGGAATTATTGTGATAAGTAATGCTGAGTGTGTTTCTTCTACTCCTAACCCAGGACTCTGTTTCCACATAAAAGTGACTATTTTTTGTTAAGAAAAGTTAAAATTTCATATGTATGTACATATATAACATATATTATGTGTATGCGTATACATTATACAACGTATATTTCATATGTACATACATATATAATGTATATAACATATATTACTGCTTCAGTGCCCTTCAATCATCACTATTATAGTGAAAAAGTAGATACGAGTAGGTAATTATTTAAATTACACAGTTTAAATTGATTTCAAAATAAACATTTGAAAATTGAAGACAGATATAGACACTTAATAGACTGTAGAAAAAAAGCGTTATTAATTAAATATGAAATAATTTGATGTGAGAACAATTATACTTAGAAAATTCAGATTTAGCATTTATAACAGGCTCACAGTATAATTTTTTACTAGATCTTTCTATTAGTTTGTATAGCTGCCATAAAATATACCACAGAGCCAGCCCCGTGGCTCACTCGGGAGAGTGCGGCACTGGTAGTGCCGAGGCCGTGGGTTCAGATCCTATATAGGGATGGCCGGGGTGCAGGCCACACCATGCCGAGGGTTGTGATCCCCTTACCGGTCAGAAAAAATATATTTATATATATATATATATATTTACACACACACACACACACACACACACACACACCCACTAACTCTTTGGTCAAACAACAGAAATTTATTTTCTCACAGTTTTGGAGGCTGGAAGTTCAATACCAAGATGCCGGAGGGGTTGGTTTCCTTTGAGACCTCGTCTCTCCTTGGTTTGCAGACAGCTGTCTTATTGCTGCCTCTTTGACATGGTCATCCCTCTGGTGTTTGGTATCCTAATCTCTTCTTCTTAAAAGGCCACCAGTCAGATTGGAATAGGGCCCACTCCAACAGCCTCATTTTAACCTAATTACCTTTTTAAAGGCCCTATCTCCAAATATGGTCACATTATGAAGCACATGGGGTTAGTTTCAACATGTCAATTTTAGAGAAACACAATTCAGCTCATAATAGTCTTTTTAAAATTATTTCAAATTGTAAAATGTTACATATCTTAATAATTTACTGTAATATAAAGCTGGCAATTTTCTCTCTATACCCCTTTACTGTTTCTACCCTTCAAGAAATATGACTTTGCTTAGAAAAGTGAACTGGCAAAATCTATTCGGTCTGGGCATTTTAAATAACCCAGAGAGAGTATTTGAAACAAGCTCATGAATCATGTTTTCATCTTTACTTATGTTAAAATCCATTTTTAGACCCTTTCTTCCTGAACATAGTTTATGATCCATGTACTATCTGACAGTTCAAAATTTCTTCATCTTCTCTGTGGCTGCATTTCAGGGGTACAACATTTTAATACTACTATGGAAACTGGATAAATTGTCATACTATTAAAAAGTAAGGACAGGAAAGATGTCAAAACCATGGCAAGAATGTGTGTAATTTAGGCTGAGTTTCAGCTTTACTTGTTTTAATGATCTTACCTGTTCTGCTTTTCAGACAAATCTCTTTTTCAAACATATCTTTTCTCACACAGTTTTCTTTCATTACCTCCCTATTTTATTTCTAGACAATGGTTGAGAATACAGTGAGAACAGCGAGGCGACATTTGGCTGCTATTCATGTTTCCTAAGGATCTCCTAATACGTTTCTTCATTTTTTGTCTTCACTTGAAATAAACTTATACCTTTAGAATATTATGTTTTCCTGAGAAATGCCCCATCTATATGAGATAGAAAAAACCTAATATACATAAAAAAAGCAACCCTAGGAGTCTGTTGAGAATTTAATTATATTAGGTTCCATGTAAGCATAGTAGGAGCTCAGAGAAGCAAAAATTAAAAAGCAATTCACCAAAGTTTTCCTGGTGCAG
The DNA here is from genome assembly GCF_027409185.1 of Cynocephalus volans. Taxonomy (NCBI): domain Eukaryota; kingdom Metazoa; phylum Chordata; class Mammalia; order Dermoptera; family Cynocephalidae; genus Cynocephalus; species Cynocephalus volans. Next base: position 145,830,455 of record NC_084461.1, on the reverse strand, counting down.
AGGTGGGGCTTGAGAAAGTCTTTAAAGGACAGGTGTGATTTGGATAGGTATAAGTTTGATGAATGGCCTTTCTAAGGACTTTATCACAGTCTAAGCAGAGGATTTGGGATCATGGTTAGGGACACCTAGAGAGTGTTGAAGACTGCTTGGAATAACTGTGCATGTTAATTGCTTTTTCTGTATTTCGTACGGTTTTGGTATGTTCATATGATATTGACAAAATTTTGAAAGTGTAAAAGTCCACCATCTTTCGATCTTCAGCTTGCTGAAGCAGATTCTGTTTTTGTTCTGCATCACTCAGGACTTTTATTATTGCCTGTGGGGTTAGCGTAATGCGTAGAGCAAAAGAATGGAAGAAACCAAATGACAAAGCACAGCTGATAATGCTAGCATGGGTGTAGAGCTACTTAGTGAAGAAAAAGGTAGAGCTGGGAGGCTGGAGGAAGATGCTGAAGAGATGTGGGCTGCCTGCTTGTTAGGAGTCATTTAGGGGATGAATTTGAGGGGAAAGAAGTAGGTGAACTGCTTTTTGAAGAAATGCCTCTCATCTGCCTCTAGCCTCCTTCACATCAGCTCCCTCTAACTCTTCAATGATATTCTGTAGTCAGACTGTTTGGGTTCTTAGAATTCCATTTTCATCACTTACTAGCTGTGAAATTTTAACTACTACTTAACAAGTTACTCAACTGCTCTGTGCTTCAGTGTCCTCATCCATAAGATGGAGATGATGATAGTACGTCTTCGCAAGTTATTGTGAGGGGTTGTTCAGGAATTAAATGAGATAACATGTGGCACAGTAAATGTAAGATAATGCTAGTGTTTACCACCATTGTTATTCCCCTATTCCTAGTAGTACTGTTTCCAGAAGGACAGCACCACAGGGGATGGGGAGGGAGAGAGTGGCAGAGTGTTGAAAGGAAATTCTGCCTTAAGGTCACAAGCAGGGACTGAAGAGCACGAAGGTAAATGACAGTTCTGCTCCCTAACTGTACAATTGTGAGCCAGAGTATCTGTCTGGATATGTGCATAACCAAGGATTGCATTTGCAATAAAAATGCATAAGATAATGCAAATTTTAGAAAGTTGGCGTTAAATGGGATCTTTGAGATCATCTATCCCAATCTTCCTTCTGTTATAGTCATATATTTAATGTTAGCCCTGAGAAATAGTCATGTAACCTTTTCTTCAACCCTCCAAACTTCTGTGTCCTCCTCTGTCAAGTAGGAACTGCTACCTTGTCAGGCGGAGTTTGCTTGTAAGTGCTCAGCATGACGGCTGGCATCAGGTCAGCCCTGGATGTGCAGTTACTTCTGCTCTGCTTACTAAACACGAAGTTTGTATTTATTTATTTATTTTCCTTCTAAAATGATAACATGTTTCTTCTGGGAACAAAATACATTATATTGATTTTTTTAGTAAGATTCTTATTTCTGAAAAGAAAATGTAGATCATTTTTAAGACATTGTCTTAGTCTGTTTCTCTTGCCTATAACATAATACCTGGGTGGTTTTTAAGAAAACAAAATTTATTGCTTACAGTGTCAGAGGCTGGGAAATCCAAAGCCCAAGGAATACATCGGGAGAGGGTCTTCTTTGGTGGTGGCTTTATAGCAGTGCAGGGGTCTCACATGACAGAAGTTGAGGGGCAGAAAGAGAGAGACTCTCATGTGCTCTCCTTTTAAAGCTGTCAGAACCACTCTGCCGACCACCATTATTAATCCATTCACTACGGCATGGTCCTACAATCTAATCACCGCTTCAAGGCCCCACACTTCAATTACCATAATAGGATTTCTCACCCTCAACAGTTACAGTGGGAATTAAGCTTCTAATCCGTAAACTTTGGGGGACACAATCAATCCACAGTGGACATGAAGGTAGTTTTTCTAAGCAGTGAGTCGATTAGGTTTCATGGGAGTGCATCACTGATACTATTAAACACATACTAAGATGTGGACGATATTCCCTTTGCTATTCCTAAGGAGTCTTCTATATCCACACTAAGTTCGGCATCAATATGGTGACCTCCTGGGAGTGGGGGACCCCTGGGTTGCCTAAGGAGGGGTGAACCAGCCCAGGTCAGAAACGGAGCAGGTCTAATGAGTCTTCTATAGTTCATCCCCATTGCCCTAGGCTTGGGTTGTCTGAGTGACTGGAAAGAAGCATGTGACTTCCCTATAGAATTCCCACTAGATTTTAGCTCTCTCTCCAATGGCACTTTAAGGCTGTAAACAAATGTGGAATTTACAAGAGCTTTTTTTGTCATTACCATCAACAATGTTCTTTATAGTCTCATGTCTTGCCCAGATTATATGCCATAATGCAGTATTACAACATATAATGAATCATGGAATATTTAAAAGGAAGTGTATTTTCAACCCCCTAGAGCAGCACTTCTCAACCTTGTCTTCATCGTTGCTCCTCTAAAGAGCTTTTGTAGGCATATTTCCTAGTTACCACTTTCCCCCATGAAATAGTAACATTACAGATATACTATATATCTATTTAGGTGCCATATATATACCTGTGGGTTGCACATACATAAAGAGAGCAAGAATAAGACTTCCACCACCACCACTACCAAGAACCAATTTTTGACCCCTTAGGGGTGATATTGCGCAGGCTGAGAATACATTCCTAGAGATTTCCTAGAATAATATAGTTGGTTATCCTTTAAAAAAAAAAGCAGAAGACTGATTCCATCGATGACGTCAACTTCAGGTAGACTTCCATGTAGGTGGCAAATTTACAAGGGTAAACTTTAAAGAAATTCTGCACTAAGGTATTTTTAAAATTACAATGTGAATAGTCATATAAAGATATTTTTCTTAGTTTAGGCTAACTGAACAGCATGGTAGCAAAAATAATGACTGATCAAAACTGATTTAGTATTTTTTTTTTTTTTCAAGTTGAGCTTATAGAGGTAGGCAGTAGAATTGTGGTTACTAGAGACTGGAAAGGGGCGGGAGAAGAAAGGGATAGGGAGATGTTGGTTAACAGTTATGAAATTACAGCTAGATAGGAAAAATAAGTTCTAGTGGTCTACAGGCATTTATACTTAACCATAAATTATTGTATGTTTTCAAATGGCTTGAAGAGAGGAGCTCAAATGATTTCATCACAAAGAAAAGAGAAATTTTTGCAGTGATAGATATGCTAATTACCCTGATTTGTTCTTCATACATTTGCATACGTGTATTGAAATATAACTCTGTATCCCATAAATAAGTATAATTAATACATGTCAATTAAAAGTAAGTAAATAAATATTTTTTCAGAAGCTAGATCATTTTTATGAGATATTCAATTTCAAAATTAATTTTAAATGTTAATGTAATACAGAAATACTTTTTTTTTAGCAAATTAGAACATTATGAATAAAGCTAAATTTTTCTTCGACAATTACTATTTTGATTCCCTTAAACCTTTCAAGAAAAAATGCCATTATTAGTGAATATATTACCATACCTTTTTATTTTATCACTTTAAATTAATACACACACATATATCCATGTCCATACATGTAGAGCTCATTTATTCTTTATTCTTTTTAACTGCTGTTTTTTAATCTAGGGTAGAAATTACCAAAATTTGATTTAGTCCTTTCTCTTACTCATGGACATTCAGTTTAAGATCTTCAAGTTTATCAGTCAAATAGTCTAGCAGAATCTCAATGCCTAATCCAGTAATTCATTGATACATATATCAGGATAATTTCAGCATTTTAGTAAAAGAACAAGATCATGCAAATTCTCTTTGTAATATAACTATGCAGTTTTCAATTCCTATGATGATTAGCTTTCATTCCAGTTTCCTGAAAACCCTATTTATGTTTGTTTGATTTTCATTTAACAAATGCATATTGTACTTATCTTGCACCAGGCATTCTTCTGGATCCTTTACAAATATTAATCATAATAGCTATCCTAGATTTTATTTAAAAATGAAGAAAGTGAGACACTATGATAGGTTAAATGACTCCCTAAGAGCACAGAATTAGTCAGGGTAGAGCCAGGATTGTTAACCAGACTGGTGACCCCAGAGTCTGTCCTGTAACCCATATACCACAGAGTTTCTTGTTTTCCTGCTGTACTTGCCTTTATTTATACTTGCCTTTATTACAAAAGAAACAAAAATCCAGCATAGCTACCCAAGGAACAGACCACATCATTATTCAAGCATACAACCTAATTTGTGTTTCATTCTCTTTTTTTACTATGGTTTCTTAGATTCTGTGAAGTTCTCTAGGATGACATACATCAGGCATTTTACTTCTTTTGAATCTTAGTCACATTTTATATTTCAATTTATGTGATAAATATGTGTTGCTTTTCTAATCAGATCCAGTGAGATACATCTTAAGCAAATATTATGAATGTTGGTTCAAAACATGTCAAGTAGAATTATCATCTGAAGTTTACAGAAATTCACTTATTAATCTATAAAGTTTATACAAGTAAGTCAGGATAAGGAAAGCTAAAAGTAAATCCAAACAAAGGGAATAGGTAGGCTTATCAGTATTTCTAAATTAAAAAATCACCAGCAAGCTCCTAGAGAAGATGAAAACAGAACGCAAACCTGAGTAGCCACTTTGAGGGAAAGAAAGGGAAAGGAATAATTTATTAACCTAAATGTGTGATATAATTTAACTTTGATTTCAAAGACACATATAGGCACACACATAACATGTTTCTGCCAAAGATATGTTTGCTTTTCCTAAAGCTGAGACTTATTTTACCACCTAACTGCAAACATTTTATCAGGAGAAAAAACAAACTTTCAGATAGATTTTGGAATAATTTAATTCCTTGGTAGACTGCAATGAATGTTCCATACTACCTTTAATTGTAACATATATATTAGTAGTAAAACTCATAAATCACAAGTGCAGAAAAAAAGAACTTGGAGTCATGAATTTGACATATTTTGTATTAAAATAGATACATCAACTATTAAAATAAATGTATCTCTTACTGAGAAAATAGATCAAAATCAAATCTAATAGTTCACTTACCAAATCAGACATACACTATTGAATCATTACTTATTGAATACTGAAGAAGATACATCATCTATCAAATCAAATACCTACTCTAGTAAATCAGCCCCACCATCTGATTCAAAACTGTCTCCTACTAAATCAAAAAACCACCCAATAAATCAAAGCAATATTGCATCAAAGAATTTCATTTAAAGTAAATATAGTGCATCACCAGGCAGCATATATCATAGTAAAGGTATCATTTATTAAGAAAAAGGATATGCCTTTTGCCTCCTAATTCTTTCGAATGTGTTCCTTTTGATAAGGCAAAAACTTATTTTCATAGGCTTCTTTTACCATCACTTTAAAAAACAAATAGCAGATAATACACAAACAAGAAGGAAGTGTTGGAGGATGTTTTTGAAATAAGTTTGTACTCTTACATAGTTCCAGCATGCTAACAGTGAGTTAATTTCACTTTTTTTTTTCTGTTCCGTTAAATGTGATAGCTTTTTATGTTGTTGTTTTATTTGGTTTTTCTTTGTTTGTTTAATCAGTTGGTGGAAAAACATTGAGAAGCAGGAGTCAGAGTCCTCTTTCTCTCTTTATCTTTTCCCCATTTCTACAAACACAGAGAGTTTAAGCCTTTTTTTTTTTTTTGTCATTCCCTTCATCCCCCTGTGGCTAGGACAGAAGAGTCAAAGTCTAAAAATTGGATAGTTGAGGAACATAGCAAGAATATATTTGCAATTCCAAGATTTCCTGAAGAATTTAATGGAAAATGTTTTCTCTAATTTTATATTATGAAACAATTATTTTTTGTTTAGTTCTGTATTTTGTCCTCAAAAGCAGTATAACTACATATAGCAATTCAGAATGATTTCATCCTCAGTTGAAGAGATTCTCCATAATAAACGCCATGAAAAATTCCCATTGAAATCATCACTTTTAACTCAAAAAATTTTTACCTGTCAATATGAAAATCAGAAGTACTAGACTGATGTAGTTTCACCTAAGAATTGGCACATTTCCATTTGTGGGGAAAATAGGATAATTTAGCCAGGCTCCCCCAGCTTAGGTCTGGCTGGGGGTCCAGCAGCACATTTCTTGTTTACAAGCTGTGTGTGGGTGGAGTTAGTGTGCATGTGCACACATGTATCTTTTTAGTTAATTGCTAGTGTGTGTTCTACAGTCAGTTAGCAGAGCTGGCTGGCAGAGCACGAGTCTAAAAATAGAACATGTTTATTCTGCTGGCAGCTGCTCAGTTTCTCTTTGGACTTTGCCGGTAGCAGTTGGGTTTTTAGTTTCTCTGTAGACTGCCTAGCTCCTAGGGTTGTGTGTGCTGAATAAAGACTATTCCTACTTCAGCCAAGGCTCCAAGGACCTTTTTGCTGGTTACCCAGTTCATAGACCTGCGTGTGAAGGGTTGTGAACAGGCTCGAGGGGTCGGTGAGCTCCAGACCCTAGCCCTATCTCTACACCATTGAATTATCAGCTATATAGACAAACTTGTAGAAGTTAAATTCACTAATATTTCCAATGTACTAGGATTAATTCCCTATAAAGCTGTGATTCATGACTGGTGGGATGTGGACAGAGGCAATCCACAGATTATCGAATTATTTGCTTTTATAGTAGGTTGAAATTGAAATAATTGCCCAAATTTAAAATTAAGAAATTCTAACAGCACTTTTTCAGTACCTTCTGTGGAACAACTAGAGTATCTGATAATACTGAGATCATGTTTCCTCCGGCAAAAGAAAATTAGAACTAAGTAGCAGCTACTGTTTGGGGCAGGGCCTATATTCTCCATGTAACCACAGTCCCCATTCATTTACAAGGTCTTTCCAATTTTGAAGTTGTGTTGCCCTTTAACATCAAAGATTTGTCAATTTTACTTGTTCATGTTACCTACTTGGCCCTTGTAAGCCTGAGTTTACAATCCCAGCTATAAAGTCTACCATTCAATAAGTCATTTTGAATAGCTACTTTGTGCTTAGTATTCTCTGAGAAGTGTGTGAATATGAATGAAGTTTAAGACCTAGTTCCTGTCTTTTAGTAGCTTTCTGTCTTACTGAGGATAATGAAATACCCATGAAGGATTTAGAGAATAGGCAAGTATATTACAATGTACTAATTGCACAGTGTAGATAGTAAATGCATTGGACAAACAGAAACCACATATAGGTAGAACTTAACACTTAGATTGGATTTAATATGTGGGAAAAAAAGAAGAAAAACTCAAGAAAAATCTGCAGATTTAAAAGTACTATCATTCTAAGAATAAACAAGTTGGAGGAATAAGTAAAAGGTAATGTGTTAAAAAATTTTTAAAAGACCATGTATCTTGGGAATGTAAGAGGCCTAATTACTGGATAGAAAACTAAAGTGAGATCAGGTTTAGAGGACAGTTTTAAAATACAAAATACTATTATTTTATTATTGGATAAACCTGACTTATTCTATGTCCATTCCCTGTACCCGACCTGCACTCCTACTTAACTCACACCGTCAATAATAATTTCAGAGTTTTGCTTTTCATACTAGAAATACAGCCTCTCTACTGTTTGTTTTGAGATACCCTTGCCTGGTTAAGGCTTGAAAATAGATTGCAAGTCATTTATGAGTTAGTCAATAAGACCAGCCCTCCCTTATTGCAAGCTATTTATAAAATGTGGCCCAAACATGTTTATTACTGATCAGCAGTTTCTTATTATTGCTCTGTCTCTGTCGATAGGAACATTGATTAATCGTAATTGCAGTTTTGGCCAGTGTGGATTGATTAGAACATAAAGTAACAAGAATCGTACAACAATGTCAAAAGGAAGGAACAGTTCCATAGAACACTTGGAGGATAATCCGTTCAAGGTAAAGGACATATGCTGCTTGAGCCAGCAGAATAGAGAGAAGACAAGCATGTTACTTTAAGAAATGAAGTAGATTATTAAAAGAAAATGTTGAGCTCCATAACAAATATATTCCAAGTTTCTGTTTTATATGGAATAAGTTACTTAGAAAATATAACACCTTATTTAGTTTCTATTCACTCTAATGTTGTTTTTATTGTCTTTATTTTGAGAAGATTATAAAATATTAAGATATTAGTGTATACATCTAATTTTATATATAAATAAAATATAAAAGCAATATATTTTAATAAAAATATATTTTTTTATATAAGTAAAACAGGATATTTTAAAACATAACCACCTTACAGAAACTCTCTTGATTCTTCAAGCATAATTACTTATAAATTACTTAAGGTGTGATATCACATGCTGGGATACTCCTAGGTAATGAATTTCTCTGAGTTGCCTGAAAAAGATGTGCTGGTGTCTAAACGTCTTTTCTGTTATATATTCAGTCAATACATTTGAGTACTTACTAGGTTCAAGGCTCTATGGTAAACTTACAGGGACACTGAAAACAAATTAAGACACTATTTTTACTATCAAATTGCTTCTAGCTTCCACCACACAAAAGAAATAAAACACACACATGAATTTGCAATACAAAGGAGAATGAAACATATCCAAAGTGCTTTGAAAGTTCAGAGTAGGGAGAATACCTTGTTCACTAGGAAGAATACAAGGAACCTTCTTGGAAAAAAAAGTCACCTGAGTTTGGACTGGAAAGATACTGACTTTTTTATGGACAACCATTGGAGTGAAAGGACTTCAGGGAAGAGGAAAGAGCCCACACCAACATTTGGGGGCAGGAAAGCAACAGGCATAAAGTTTGGACATGCTTGGTATGAGTGTTTGCCAGAGGCAGCAATCTTTAAAACTTCATTTCTCTAAATGAAACCTTCAATGGCAGCTCTATTTATCAGTTAGATAAACAGGAAGCTATTCTGGTGGAAGACAGGATGGGGCCCCAGAACTCTGTTGACTGCTCTGCCAAGTCCAACCACCGCTCTCACCACCACCCCTGTGGCTGCTGAGGAACACCCTAGCGTATCTTCTAGTACTTGATGAATCTGTGGTGAGTAACAAGAATGAGAAAAAATCTGGATAAGAAAAGCATGAGATCATAGTGGATTGTAGATTGCACTGAGTATCAATACTTTTGAACATTATTCAGCAAAAAGAAATGGGGCTACTAAGAGTAATTTTTTGTTTCATGTTAGCATGATAATGACCTGATCAGAGCTCTACCTTGGGAAGATATTCAGTTGCTCTTTTAAGGGGATTTATCTCAAAAGAGTCCATAATGAAAGTTCCTAATATTCTCCATTTGGTTTGGAGATGAAGAAATGAAGAAAACTATGCTAGGATGAGGGGATTTGGTTGGACTACTATTTAGACAGTTCCCACCACACAAAAGAACAGTGTTGCTATTAACAGATAGGAGAAAAAGTAAGTGCGTGTTCAAAAGCCGAATGAGTTCAGTGTTCTATGTGTTTTGTTTCTGGTACTAAGTGAATACACAGAGGAAGTGAGTGTGCTAGAAAGCTGTGAATGTCTGAACTTGCTGTCATAAAGGGAAGAGTAGGTAATTATGTAGTGGAAGACTTCGTTAAAAGGGTGTATAAAAAGTAATAGGGGAAAAAAAGGCCAAGACAAAAAATCTTCATAGTGAAAAATTAACTTGAAATCCAATGGAGTTAATTTATTTTTTGGATCTGAATTATGTTGTAAAATTCTCTCAGCAGTTGTTTAACTATAAAACAAAGCACTTCCAATAATAGCAATTAAGTTATAGAAGACATTCCTAGAAAAGTTATCTGCAATCTTTTCTTTAAAAGTAACTCTGGTTTTGCATTTAAATACTTGTCTCTGCAGACAAAGCTTTTTTGCTATTCACTTAGCTCCCAACACATTGTCTGCTGCAACCTCTGTGGGCCAACTATGAGTTGTAGATGTTAAATCAATTAAGAGCAATCCATCAAGTCAATTAAGAAACTCTGAAACATTACAACTCTCAAGGCCTTTGTTTTCCTTAATGAAAAAAAAGAGAAGACAAATTCCTCACTCATGAATTTGGTTTAAAAAGAAAATAGTTGCCCAGACCTTAAATCCAACATAGAGCATTGACTTCTCTACATGACAACAAATCTGCAAGGTTTTGAAATGACTTCCAATAAGTGATTTTTTTAAAGATCAATGAGTAAAAAATTATTAACTTAGATAACTGTATAACAGCAAAGAGAGAAGTAGTCTGTTCTTGAGATGAGATACTACTTATTTTTGCTTCCTTTATTTAAAATTTCTTCTGTAACCATTTCCACAAGTGTTACAAGTGACAATGGCTTTTATTAAATACTTCCAAAATCTATCTCCCTGACAATCTTGCTCATTTTAAAGATGAGATGTAATTTGATTTGACTTAAATCCATACTCTTCTTAATTTTAGTCATCTTATTTTCAGTTTATCTTTTCATACATATACAAATGTTCAGTTATTTACATTTTCTGTTAGGTGATTTACAGAGATAAATGAGAATCCCATCCCAGTTACTTACAGGCAACTTTTGTGAAACATTATCACCCTAAAGGGTTAGAAGAACAGAGAAGGCAAACATATTAAAGAGGTTCATGGGGGTGATTTAAAGGATTCTGAGGGTAGAAAAACTTGGTTTTAAGACATATTAACATTCACTAAGTTATTCAAACTTTCTTGTCCTTTGTATCTTTCTCACAGAGTAATCGAGAGACAGGTACATAAGGCACTTAGCAGAGTCCAGAAGGGGGTAAGCATGGTAACAAATGATACCTGTTGTTATTGGACTCTTAGGTTGTTCAAAATCATACTTTTGCCTGAGCTATTTCGTTTCTCCACAGATAATTGCAATACACCTTTTTTGTTTTGTTTTGTTTTAAACTAAGTTCTGTCACAGATTTTGTTTTCTCCACATGAACCCCTTATGGAGTTTGTGTAGCATATATTATTTCCCCCATTTTAAAGATGAGGAAAATGAGGCCATGGAAGGTTAGGTTTTTGCCCCAGGTGTCCAAATAAAAAATGACATAATTGAAACTGAAATCTGATTTCTCAACACACTCATTGTAAAGACATATCATTTAAAGTAGGAAGAATAAAATAAACAAACATTTGTATCTCCTTTTGTAAATGTTATTTTATTTTATGAGTTCAGTAGAAAAGTATGACTATGGTTTTATTTATTAAACAACAGACATTTTGCAAAAATCCTTAAAGAAGACTCAGATAGAACTGGTACTGACTAAAAATGTATGCTTCCACTTTATAGTTGTATCATATAATACCGTTAAACATTTTAAATTTGACTTCCAAATTATCATTTATTATTCTCTTAAGTCACTAAGCAGAAAACAAGTTACCATTTTAGGAAGGAAGACACTGAACTAATGGGGCTTAGAACAACTGTCCCATTCTCTTACAGAGCAGCCAAGAGGGGGAGAAGCTTTTAGAGGTCCTGGCCCTTTCTCCCCAAAACCATGTTATCACTCACTCAGAAAGCTGAGTTGAGGAAGAGAAGCCTGGGAAGACAAGTTGCACTAGAATTTCTTCTGTTGCCCAGAGGGAAAGGAAGTGCCCACAGCCCAGAGCCACCAAGGTGAGCTGAGACCCGTGTGGTACTGAGGGCCCAGTCTAAGGCCCTGGGGGGGAGGGGAAATGCACACAGCCCAGCAGCTGCCAAGGTGAGCTGAGACCCTTGGAGCACTGAGGCTCAGTCTATGGCCCCAGGGGGAAGGGAGGCGCACATAGCACAGAAACTGCAGAGGTGAGCCCGAGACCAGCTCAGCACCAAGGGCTCAGTCTACAGCCACAGAAAGCTGGAACAGGAGCCGAGGTGGTGTAATATAGACACTGCCACCCTTTCTATCACCAAAGACAGTTTACCACCACAGTAGCAGCCAGGGCCCCTCTGCAGGCAACCTGCCACTCACTTAACTACACTGATATGAGAGGAGTCACCGGTAGAGCCTGCAACTAGAGGAGGAAGTCTTTATCCTCATAGCCAACCCCAGAGTAACAGAAGAAGCAAGTCCTCTACCAGATGACCAAACATCAAAGAAAAAATACTAGAACTACAAACAAGAAGATATGACACCAACGAAGGAATACAGTACTGCTCAAATTTCAGACCCCATAGAACAAGGAATCATTGAAATGTCTGAAAAGGAATTCTGAGCAATGATCTTAAGAAAACTCCGTGAGATAAAAGAAGGCTTAATTAGAGAACACAAGGAAACAAGAAAAAATATCCAGAATATAAAGGAGGAAATTTACAAAGAGATTAATACCTTAAAAAAGAATGTAACAAAACTCCTAGAAATGAAAGATTCACTCAATGAAATAAAAAACACAATAGAGAGCTTGAGCAGCAGGCTAGAGCAAGCAGAAGAAAGAATTTCAGATCTCAAAGATGGTCTTTTTGAAGTAATCCAGGCAGACAAAAAAAAAGGAAAAAAGAATTAAAAATAATGAAGACAATCTAAGAAAGATAGCAGACTACCTCAAGTACTCTAACATCCAAGTTGTGGGCACTCCAGAAGAAGAGGAGAAAAGAAAAGGTATTGAAAACATATTCAAGGAAATAATAATGGAAAACTTCCTAAGTGTAGGGAGAGATGCATACCTTCAGATTCAGGAAGCTCTAAGTTCCACAAACATATTCAATCCAAAAAGATCCTCCCCAAGACACACTGTAGTCAAATTTGTAAAGCTTAAAGACAAAGACAGAATTCTAAAAGCAGCAAGAGAAAAGCACCAAGTCATCTACAAGCGTACCTGCACCAAACTAACAGCAGACTTCTCAACTGAAACCCTACACCACAAGAAAGTGGAATGATATATTCAAAATACTATTTTCCATAATTGCAGATAGATCTACCATACGACCCAGCTATCCCACTGTTGGGAATATACCCAGAGGAATGGAAATCATCAAGTCGAAGGCATACCTGTTCCCCAATGTTCATTGCAGCACTCTTTACAATAGCCAAGAGTTGGAACCAGCCCAAATGTCCATCATCAGATGAGTGGATACGGAAAATGTGGTACATCTACACAATGGAATACTACTCAGCTATAAAAACGAATGAAATACTGCCATTTGCAAAAACATGGATGGACCTTGAGAGAATTATATTAAGTGAAACAAGTCAGGCACAGAAAGAGAAATACCACATGTTCTCATTTATTGGTGGGAGCTAAAAATTAATATATAATTCACACACACACACACACACACACACACACACACACACACACACACACACACACACAAAAGAAAAAACCAGGGGGGGGGGGGAAGAAGATATAACACCACAATTACTTGAAGTTAATACAACAAGCAAACAGAAAGGACATTGTTGGGGGGGAGGAGTGGAGGGAGGAGGGAGGGAGGTTTTGGTGATGGGCAACAATAATCAGCCACAATGTATATCGACATAATAAAATTTTTTAAAAAATAAATAAATAAAATTTTAAAAAATAATAATAAAAAAAATAAATTCAAAGATGTAGAGAAACAAAACAAAACAAACAAACAAAAAATACTAAAAGAAAAAAATTGCCAGCCAAGAATTCCTTACCTAGCATGGCTCTCCTTCAGAAATGAGGGAGAAATAGTATATATTTCCCAGACAAACAAAAATTGTGGGAGTTCACCACCACACTACCAGCCCTGCAAGAAATACTCAAGAGAGTCTTTCATCTGGAATCTGAATAATGATGATCACTATCATGAATACCCACTGTTGAAACAAAAATGTCAATGAGAAAGAGAAAGAAGCTAAATCATGCCATATCAAATTTCCAACTAACGTTGAAGAAGAGAAATAAAAGAAGTAATGACCAAAAGATATTTGAAACATCTAAACAAAAAGCACTTAAATGACAGTAATTAAACAATACCTGTCAATAACTACCCTAAATGAGAATGGATTCAAGTCTCCATTCAAAAGACACAGACTGACTGATGGGATTAAAAAGCTAGACCCAAGTATATGCTGTCTTCAATAGACCCATCTCACCTGTAGAAACACACATAGACTAAAAGTGAAGGGACGCAAAAAGATATACCACACAAACGGAAAAGAAAAATGAGCAGCAGCTATTCTTATATTGGATAAAATAGACTTTAACCCCCAAAACATAAAAAGAGACAAAGAAGGGCACTATATAATGATAAAAGGATCTATCCAGCTAGAAGACATAACAATCATAAATATGTATACACCCAATACTGGAGCACCCAGAAATACAAAGCAAATACTTTTAGACCTAAAGAAAGAAATAGGCCCTAATACGTTAATAGTGGGTGACCTGAACACCCCACTGTAAGTATGGTACAGATCCTTCAGGCAACAAATCAACGGAGACAAAGGATTTAACTACACCTTAGATCAACTGGACCTGGAACATATATACAAAATATTTCACCCAACAACTAAAGAATATACTTTCTTTTCAACAGCACATGGAACATTCTCCAGGATAGACCATATATTAGGTCACAAATCTAGTCTCAGCAAATTTTAAAAAACTGAAATCATCATTATAAGCATCTTTTCAGACCACAATGGACTAAAATGGAAATTAATAATAAGAAAAACCCTGGAAACTATACAAATACATGGAAACTAAACAATAGGCTCTTGAATGACCTATGGATTCAAGAAGAAATTAAACAGAAAATCAAAAAAATTCTTGAAACGAATGAAAATAAAGATACATCATACCCAAACCTGTGGGATACTGTAAACGCAGTACCAAAGAGCAAATTTATTGCAATAAACACTTACATCAAAAGAATGTAAAGACTTCAAAAAAATAACCTAACACTGCACCTCAAAGAACTTGAAAAACAACAACAATCCAATCCCAAAGGTAGTAGACAGAAAGAAATAATTAAGATCAGAGCAGAACTAAATGAAATAAAAACCCCCAAAATGATAGAAAAGATCAATGAAATAAAAAGTTGGTTTTTCAAGAAGATAGATATATAGATGAACCATTAGCTAGGTTAACAAAAAAAAAAAAAAGAAGAGAGAAGACCCAAATAACAAAAATCAGAAATGAAAAGGGAGACATTACAGCTGATACCACAGAAATATGAGGAATCATTAGAGATTATGAAAAAGAACTATATGACAACAAATCTGAAAACCTGGAAGGTATGGATAAGTTTCTGGACACATGCAAACTACCAAGACTGAACCAAGAAGAGACAGAAAACCTGAATAGATCAATAACAAGCAATGAGATGGAAGTGGTAATCAACAGTCCTCCAACTAAGAAAAGCCCAGGTGTGGATGGTTTTACAGCTGAATACTATCAAACTTTTAAAGAAAAATTAATTCTAATTCTCTTCAAACTATTCCAAAAAATTGAAACAGAAGCCATTCTCCCAAACTCATTTTGTGAGGCTAACATAACTCTGATACCAATACCAGATAAAGACACAACAAAAAAAGAAACTCGCAGGCCGATATCCTTGATGAACATAGATGCAAAAATCCTCAATAAAATATTATCAATCAGAATACAACAACACATCAATAAAATTATACACCATGATCAAATGGAATCCATCCCATGGCTGAAAGGATGGTTCAACCTACAAAACACAATAAATGTGATACATCACATCATCAAAACCAAGGACAACAACCAAGTGATTATCTCAATAGATGCTGAAAAAGCATTTGACAAAATTCAACATCCCTTCATGATAAAGATTGAACAAATTAGGTATAGAAGGAAAGTATCTCAATGCAATAAAAGCCATCTATGACAAGCCTACTGCCAGTATCATTCTGAATGGGGAAAAATGGAAGGCTTTTCCCTTAAGAACAGGAATAAGACAAGGATGCCCACTCTCACCACATCTATTTAACATAGTACTGGAGGTACTAGACAGAGCAATCAGGCAAGAGAAAGAAATAAAGGGCATCCAGATTAGAAAAGATGAAGTCAAACTGTCCCTATTTGCAGTTGACATGATACTATATATAGAAAAACCTAAAGACTCTATCAAAAACTCCTAAAGCTGGTTAATTTCAGTAACATTGCAAGATACAAAATAAATGCCCCAATATCAGTTGCATTTAGATTTTCCAATAATGAGCTAACAGAAAAGAAATCATGAAAGCAAGCCCATTTACAACAGTCACAAAAAAGAAAAAAAAAACCTAGGAGTTAATTTAGCTAAGGAGGTGAAAGATCTCTACAATGAGAACTACAAACCACTACTGAAAGAAATTAAAGATGACACAAAAAGATGGAAAGACATTCCATGCTCTTGGATCTGAAGAATTAACATTGCAAAAATGTCTGTACTACCCAAAGTGATCTATAGATTCAATGCAATCCCCATCAAAATGCCAAGGACATTCTTCACAAAAATGGGAAAAAAAACAAAAAACAAAAACAATCTCAACGTTCATATGGGACAACAAAAGTCTCCAAATAGCCAAAGCCATCCTGAGCAAAAAAAAATAAAGCTAGAGGCATAATACCACCTGACTTCAAATTATACTACAAAGCTATAGTAACCAAAAGAACATGGTACTGGCATAAAAATAGATATTCAGATAAGTAGAGCAGAATAGAGCACCCAGAAATCACCCCTCAGGCTTACAGCCATCTGATATGTGACAAAGGCAACAAAAACATACATTGGGGAAAAAACTGCCTTTTCAACAAGGGGTGCTGGGAAAATTGGATATCCTATGTAGAAGAATGAAACTAGACATGCACCTCTCACTGTACACTAAAATCAACTCAAAATGGATTAAAGACTTAAGTATAAGACTTAAAACTGTAAAATTACTCAGGGAAAATATAGGTGAAACACTTCAGGAACTAGGTCTAGGCACAGACTTTATGAACATGAGCCAAAAAGCACAAGCAACAAAAGAAAAAATAAACAAATGGGACTATATCCAACTAAAAAGCTTTTGCAGAGCAAAGGAAACAATCAAGAGTGAAACAACAACCTACAGAGTGGGAGAAAATTTTTGCTAACTATGTATCCAACAAGGGATTAATATCCATAATGTACAAGGAGCTCAAGGAATTACACAATAAAAAAAAACAATAAAAAAATGGGCAAAGGAACTGAATAGATATTTTTTAGATGAAGACTTGCAAGTGGCCAACAAGTTCATGAAAAAATGCTCAGCATCACTAATCATCAGGGAAATGCAAAGTAAAACCACATTGAGATATCACCTTGCCCCAGTTAGACTAGCTATAATCAAAAAGATGGAGAATAGCAAAAGCCAGAGAAAATGTGGAGACAAGGGAACACTCCTACACTGTTGGTAAGACTGTAAATTAGTACAACCCCTATGGAAAACAGTACGGAGTTTTCTCAAACAAATGCAGATAGACCTTCCACATGATCCAGCAATCCCACTTCCAGGTATATACCCAAAGGAATGGAAATCATCATGTCAAATGGATACCTGCCCTCCCATGTTCATCACAGCTCTGTTCACAAGAGCCAAGATATGAAACCAACCTAAATGTCCATCGATAAATGATTGGATAAGCAAAATGTGGTATATATACACCATGGAATACTACTTTACCATAAAAAAGAATTAAATTCTACCATTTGCAAAAACATGGATGAGCTTGGAGAAACTTATGTTGAGTGAAATAAGCAAAGCACAGACGGATAAATACCGCATGTACTCTCTCATAAGTGGGAGCTAAGAGAGAAATAAGGAAGGAAAGAAAGACCATCGTGGTTTAGTGGACTTGCAGAGGGAGAGAACATATGTAGGGGTACAAAGTGGAGTGGGGAAAGGGGGATGGAGAGGGAGGTCGGGGATAATTGGGGGGATAACTGGGTGGGGGACATGGGGTATAATCACAATTTGTGGTAATGGGCATGCTGCCAGTATGGATCTGGCCATCACATCTTGGGCAGAAGTGGTGACAATCAGCTTTTTACCCCATGAAAGTTCATAACCAATAAAAATAAAATAAAATAAAAAATAGAATTATATCTAACAAAAAAAAAAGGATTTCTTGTGTTCTTTTCTAAAAAGTTGGATACTTTCAGTAGTTCTTGAAGTTATTGAACTGTGGCTGTATCATTTCTGTTTAAAAATGTAGGAAGAACCTGCTGTGTGAGTTGGATGCCTTGCACAAAGTGAACATGACTCCATGAATACTGATTTATTGCTCAGCACAATGGAGTCTTAATTGAAGAAGCACCATCTAGCAGAGGAAGGACTTTGTTATTTGGCTTACCATTTTTTAAAATAGAGAACATGTACATTTTTTTAATGTGGAAGCATATCACTCCCCTTCCTCCTTAGAAAACAGAATTGGTCCTTTCTTTCATTTTCTTTTTTTTCATTTGTAAGTGGTTTGAATATTATTTTTTTCATCTCATCAAGCCATAATTTGAAGAAAAAAAAGTCCGTTATTCATAACCAAAGCCTTAATCAAAAACCTAGAATTCCCCAGGAACCAAAAAGTTGGCAAATACAGGTAAAACCTAGTCCAGAACAATTTTGTTTGATTTATAAGGAGCCTCTTGTCTCTACGTTTAAATGTAGCTATGTGCCCCTACAGTCATCTGTCAGACTGGGAGAATTTCCAGATAATCAAAATGTCACAGAGTTAGTACTTTTAATTTTTATTTCATCTTCTGCAAGTATGAACTCTGATTGTAATTACAGCTTCATCTGCTCTTGAATGATTTTGTTTTATCAGACAAAGACAGTGCTCTAACGATCACACTGGTGGAGGAAAAGGAACCGCCTAAGATAGGAAACAACAGGAATGCTGTGTTTTGGGAAGTAGCAAACCTGAAACTACACATTACACAACATGTGTCTTGAAGTCATAATTAGCAGTTAAATATTTAATACCTGTAACTTACCTCTATACTATAGTCACGTGTTGTTTTTTCTGGCCAAAATATAAATTGGGAGTGAAGAAACCTAAATAAAAAATGCTCCAGTGGAAAAAGCAAATTAACATGTGGAAGAAATCTAATTCACTAGGACTGATCAATTGAGGTAACCATTATTGATAAGATAAGGGAATCTGAAGAATTTTCCTGTCTGGCCTTATTCTGTCATGCTAACTAAACACCAGTTAGATCAAACATAAAAGAGCCAGGTCCTCCCTTCACTTACATCCTTGGTCAGATGTATTCTACTTCAGCCAGAGCTCAGCATATTAAAAAATTATAGAAAAGCCAGGTTTTATTTTTTTACTTATTAGGCATAGCTATGTGATTTTGAACAAATCATTTAACATAGACATTTTAATTTGCTCCTCTCTTAAGAGTAGTAGTAACATCTGTCCTACTATGACATAGACTTATATTGATGTGGAAAAGAGATGATATAACTTTTGATGTTTGAAGTATCTTGAAAATAAGTGGTATCAATTGCTAGCTATTCTTCAAATAATGTTTTTTGTTTTTTTTTAAAGTCAGCTTTTTCTTGTTTATGGGGAAGGTGAACAGAAGACACAAATTCTGTGAGGAACTGGAATGAAAAATGTGCACAGGTGAATGTGGATGCACATTTTATTGAGTAATGGAATGTTGGTGTCACTGTAAATCCTAAAGTGTATCCTTTAACCCTCTTGTTTGGGTGCAGAAGGCTAGAAAAGTAAACAGGAGTCATATGCAATGTCCCACACAATTCAGACTAGAATTAAAATCTCCAGAGTCTAAGCTTAATGTTCCTTTCCTTATGCCAGTAAACCACATTGCCTTACTTTCTACTTGCAAAACTCCTTAAGAGTTAGGAAGCAAATCTCCTTAGAGGAGTGTGTAGTGAGTGAGATTCACAGACTCATATAATCATAAGATCTTAGAGTAGGAAGTACCATTTGAGCCTCTAACTCAAATGATTATGCCATACACGTCCACTCTCCCTGGCAATGATGATCCACTTTCTGATTACCTCTAGAGAAAGACAGGAAATATTTTTATTGCTATTTGCATCAACAGGGGAAATATTTAAAGGTATATGATTCTTCTTTACACATACATAGGATTATAGTTTTAAACTCTAGAACGGTGTTAAAACCACTCAACAACTTCTCATCCCACTTTGATTTAAATACCAAGGCTTCATCATGGCCACCATGGCCTGCCATGATCTGCTTTGCTTCCCTTCTGTCTCCCTGACTCCCCATCCTCACTCACTCTGTCCCTGGCACACTGAACTCCTTCATGCTATTCTTTTAAGCATATCAGATATTTTCCCAAACTGATGTCTTTGCTTTCTGCTTCCTTTGCCTAAAAAGTGCATCTTCCAAATATGCACAACTTCCTACTTCTTGTCAAGTAAGTCTCTCTTCAAATACCTCTTCATTATAAAAGACACATTTGACCACCCTACCAAAACATGATCCCTCTCCACCCCATTGAGGTGTCCCCTTTACACCACTATGCTTGACATTTATGTTTGTTGTTTGTTTGCCTCTATCTTCATGTAAACTCTTTGAAAGCAGAAGTGTGCTTTGTACAATGTTCTATTTATTCTCAGCACCTAGAACAGGGGCCTAGCACATGGAAGAAAAAGAAAAAAAAAGCTTTTAAAGAAAGAATCTTAACATCCTTTAATAGAAGCCTTTAATAAAGTTTTAAATATTTTATGAGACTATCTAGGATAAATTCTATCAGAAGGGATCCACCAACCCTCCATGTATGTAACAGGAAATTTAAAAAGAAATACCTTGATTTCCCTTAAGTCATTATTATTTCAATCATTTCAATTACTGCATAATAATTCCCATATGTATTTGAAATTCTTAATCATCAATATGGTGTCCTTCAATGACTTTGTCTGTTATGTGAAACACCTACAAATAATGATATTCAATCAATTAAAAATGTTTTTAAATATGTTGATTGCCCTGATTTGATTATTGCACATTGTATATATGTATTAAAATATAACTCTGTACCCCATAATATGTATAATCAATATGTTTCAATTAAAAAAATAAAGCTTTAATCGTACACCAAGAAATAAAGGTTTTTAAACAACCAGATGTTTACAGGTATGTAAAAAAACTCTTCAAGTGCTGACTACATTAATAACTTTTTAGTGGGTATCTTATCTCATATATGTTATTGGCCTATATATTTGTGACTTATGGATTTGAAAATTTTCCAGGTGCACAGCGGCTGGCAGAGATCTGAAAGTTTCTGCTGACATCGGCAGTGACGAAGAATTGGTAATTGTAACATCAGTATTCTATGATGGTGTGAGAGAGAACAGGAGGAGAAAGAAGAAAAGATGTTATTAGAATGCAAAATACACATCTTAATTTTGAGAATGGGTAGCAAAAATAAGGAGCAGGAAAATGTGAAAATCCCCAAAACATAAATAACTAAAACATATTCAGAGGCAGAAAATGAAATAGACCAATAAACAGAGAAGAAATTGAAAAAAATTAGCCAAAGAATTGCCTCCCCAAATACCCTCAGGTCTAGGTAGTTTTATAGCACAGTTCTTTCAAGCTTTCAAAAAGCAAATGATTCCTTTTTTTAAATATATAAGCCCTCTGGAGACTTAAATAAAAATAAACAAAAAGGAAAGTTCTCAATCTGTTTTATGCACTGAGCATAATACTGTTAAGAAAATCTGATAAAGCACAAAATTAGAAGACTTTGGACCAATAGCAACAGTAAACATGGGGGCAAAAATGCTAAATAAAAATCTAGCATCTTGAATGAACCAATGTATTAAAAGAAGAATGCATCGTGTGTTTAAGAAGAATATGCACAAAAATGCAAAAATATTTAATTTTAGGACTTTTAATAAAATTGATCGAAATATTAAAATACAGAGAAAATTTTGCTTGACCATTTGAGTTGATTTTAAGAGCATTTAATAAAAATCTTTATTTAAAAATAATTCTTAGAACTTATTCACCCTAATCATAACAAGAACGATGTAACCAAATTCCTATCCAACACCACATCTAACATTGAAACACTAGAAGGAATAGACAAGATCTTATCTTTACTGTTTAAAAATATTTCAAAATTTCTAGTCCGTATTACAAGGCAGAATTAGGGAGAAAAGTCCTTACTCTGCAAGACGGAAATTGGATCTGAACTTACACTTGTTAGTGAATGCCTAAAGTATCCAAAAGAGATACCTAGAAAAAGTTTAGTAAGATATCTGGATAACAAAAAAAATACATCAAGATAATTTACTTTCTCAGAGTGACAGAAGAAGCATCTGCTCTATCATAATATTGGGGGACCTGAACACACCTCTCAGCATTCGACAGATCATCTAGGCAACAAATCAGCAGAGCAACCATTACTCTTTCTGAAGGAGAGAAGAAATCTAGGGTTATCAGTGGTGGGAGGCGGGAGAGAGGGGGATAGGGAGAGATTGGACAAGGGACATAAAGAATAAGTACAATTTGTAACAATATATATACTAGTAATATTGATTTGATCAACATACATCAACATTGAATCCCAAAAATATGTATAATCAACTATGATTCGATAAAAAAAATTACTTTCTTACATACTGGTAATAGTATATTAGAAATACAATAAAAGACTGTCAACAGTAGCAAAAAATTACATAAAATAACTTTGACAAAATGAGAAGGTATCCAAGGCCTCTGTGGAAGAAACCACAGTGTTACTGGAGGGTAACAAAAGAAAATTAATAAATTGGGAAACATGCATATGTTTGGATAGTCAAATTTGATATTCTTAAAATATCAATCCTGCAAAACTGATTTATATATTTGAGGTAATGTCAATAATATACAGTTTGCTGCTGTTACATGCTATTTTATTTCCAAATAAACCTTAAAATCATTTCATTAAATTATCTAATGTCCCTTTGGAAATATTACTGAGATTCCACAAAGTAGTGCTGTTGGTTGTTTCAGTAGTTTTTGCAGGAAAAAGAAAAAAAAAACAAAACAGCAGTGAGTCATGGACAACATTGGCAGCACTCCTTTATCATTATTTATTTAACTATGTCTGGGGGTGATATAATTTGCATAGCTAACTGGTCTCAAGGCAAAAGCATCAGGTAAAAATCAGCACGTGTGGATTTATTAAGTTCTATGACATTTACAAACAGGTTAATTTATTTATTTACTCAAGTAACATTTATATAATACCAACTTGGTAACCCTTCTGAGTTAAATTTCAA
This sequence comes from Cynocephalus volans, assembly GCF_027409185.1. Taxonomy (NCBI): domain Eukaryota; kingdom Metazoa; phylum Chordata; class Mammalia; order Dermoptera; family Cynocephalidae; genus Cynocephalus; species Cynocephalus volans. Next base: position 145,807,362 of record NC_084461.1, on the reverse strand, counting down.
GGTCACTAAGGTGTCTTAGTGAAAGAGTCACAGTGAGAGTTGCACATTCGAGCTGAGGCCAAATGATGGGTCTGTAACAAAGATTTATCTCTAATTCTAGAGGCTATAGTTTCCGTTCCAAAGAAGCTAGATGGTAGCAAGACTTTGCAGTTCCAATCATGCTGTTAAGCACGTGTAATTGTGCCTTCATTGCTCTTGCCTGTCCCCTTTCACAACTAGCAACATTTTGACAACAGTAAACTTATGCCTCATATATTAAAAGAACTAAACCCAATATGCAAATTAACATCAATGCAAAAAAATATGTTTTGGCCAGTGCAATCCACATTTTTCCTTCTTAACATCAGCAGGCTGCTCTGGTGTCTGTATTCAGGTAACACCAAGTAATAGGAACACCTTATTCTAGGAAATATGTACACAAGTGGACATTATTGTATACTTAAGCTGTCTGCTTCCAGCATGAATACTTAAGTGTTTTTCTCTTTAGGAATTCAAAGCATCTCACGTTTTAATTCATGTAGGTACAAGTCCAAAGGGAAAACAGTTTTCATTTGCCAGTAGAGCAAGTTAATTTTGAGAGAAAAGTTTAATTAAGATTAAACAAACTTAGACTGTTTGCTAGCCTAGAGGCATAAAACTCTAAAAGCAAGTTAGTTGCAGGATAATTGCTGTGGTAAAAAATATTTTCTTGTGCATAAGACCACTACTGTACATTTTGAATTAAATTTCAAATGTCTCCATCTTTACAAGGAAGTTATAGAATAACAAAACTAAGAAGATTCTTAATTTCCAAATATCTACCAAGCCATCATCGTAGCTATTTATTTATTTATTTAGAAAATGGAAAAGTGCTTAGGTTGAGAAAATGAATTAATAAAAAGATGAACAAATTTGGATTTGTGAAAATAGTAAATTTAAACTAAAATTTTTTTCTCTTTGTATTAAAACTGAGTATCAACAATTAAAAATGAAGGTATTAACATAAATGTGGGTGGGAGGTGGTCGGTTTGAAAAAATATAGAAAAAGCAAAAAAGAAGATACATGAGGACTGAAATCATAACTGGGTGTGTGCATTTTTTTTATGGAAAGAAAATTGGAACAAACAAGATCAATTAGTAGGAGGTATTTCTATTAATAAGAAACAATTTAAAGGAAACATCTTTGTCTCATAAGGGTTAGAAGAGTTTGACCTTGTCTTTTAAAAGAGCAACTCCCAAACACTAACTTTCTCCCAGATTCTAACTCTATAAATTAATATGATGCAGTATGACAGCAGCAGGAGCGAACTTCTTTAATTTTAATCTCAAGGAATGATGAAAAGACACTGAACCTCATATCAGAAATTCTGAAAATTTCAAATGTTCTTTCTTTTGAAACTCATCCTAATAATCTGCATCCTAGTGAAGGATTAAGGACAAGTTTAAATAAGGTTGGTTGATAGGTTAATCATCGAGGAAATAATTAATTACACAACAGGGCACTGTTAGCCTTTGTACATCTGTAAACAATTTGTGACACACTAGAATTCCTAAAAAATAGGTAATTGAAATAATATCCACCCCACTCAAAGGGGTGGTATATTTTATGTAAGGCATCCTCTGTCCCCTTTGGCTAATCTCACACATAATTTTGAAAGAAATGTCAAAGCAATGTAAAAAATTAGAAAACATTCTGAGAGACCCCAGGTTTGTGTGTGTGTGTGTGTGTGTGTGTGTGTGTGTGTGTGTGTGTGTGTGTGTGTGTGTTAATTTTAAAGGAAAATCAACCATTTGCCAATGGAATTTTTGGAAAATGTGTGGCCAAGTTATTAATCCTTCCTGTGCTTCCATTTGTTTTTAATCCTTCAAGGAGGACTACTTTGTGCTTTTTTTAATGAACATTAAATTAATAAGATATTAGAAGCATTATATAAGTGATAAATACATATTTTAATGGAGTTATAAACAATACATGGTATATATATGATGCATGATATTTGATGAATATATATGTACGTATGAATATACATGATTAATGATTTGCTTGATAGACATCAAAATGGCATGTTTTAAATGATGCTGGAGAATGGAATGTCTTGAAGAACTAAAGGAAAGGTGGATTTTGACCCTTGATTAGCAGGTCACTCCATAAGCTTCAAAGGGAGTATAAAGCCATCTTCAGCAAGTAAACCCGCTCCTCACTTCTCTACCAAGGAAAAATGACATAAACTTTAAGATCATGGACTCCGGAATCAGCCTGCCTGGATATGAATCCAAATTCTCTATTATTTATAGGACCTTAAGAAGGTTATTTAGATTCTAGTTTGAAAATAGAGATAACCATATTCATATTTTCATAGATTTATTGAGGGGTGTTGGTTACTGACATAATTCACGTAAAGAATTGAACAGTGCTTAGTAATGTTTATTTTTTATTGTGGTTATTGTTGTTCTATAGGGGCTACCTTATTCCAGGTCTCATAATGGCTGGTTATCAAATATTGGGCTGAGTTGTGATCAAGAAAAAAAGCAAAAATGGACGTGAGACCTGGAGACTTTCATACTACAAAGCGTTTTATAAAATTTCCCAGTCATTTTCTCATAGAAAAATTTTCGTGATTGTTACATGTGTCTTTAGCAGAGTTATTAATTGGACTACTATTTTTCTTTCCAATTTATGGAAAGATCAGTTTGATAAATTTTTTCACAAGAGCTTATTTGCCATGTTTATATATTCAAGATATATGAAAATGAGAGTTGATTATCATATGTCCTTAACTATAAAGAAAATTTTGGCTGATTCCTGTTAAGTTACAGATAGCCTATTTAGAACTTATCTAAGGCAATTTATCATAATTATTTGAATGCATTAAAATCCTTATTTAATCAGACTAATCAATTACATTATCAATTGTTACTTTAATCTGTTTGTTATATTCAAAAGAACAATATCTCCATTTTCTTTAAAGTATCCTGTAATTCAGGGTAGTTCCCATAAGGCCATTTGAATTAGGGAATTTTTATTATAATTCTACTATTACTGGTCATTTATAGCAATGTAAAATTTATATTCTAGATAGACATATTTTAAAGTCTTCTTAGGATAACCTTACCTTTCTGGGAATTATAAGAAAACCTACCATAGCATCAAATTCACTGAGAAAACAAGAAATAACACTAAAGGGTATTCTCTTAATTAAAACTTTTATTTTCCTTTAAGAAAATGGTTTGCTACATTGAGAATTAAAAAGACTATTTTGTTTTTCCTAAATTCAATAGGTGACTGAATGGATTGTTTTATTTTAGAAAGCACCTCACCTGTTAAATGAGTAGCATGTTAACACTATTGAAAATTAATTTGATCTGTTGGAAAACTGTCCTGGAATCCAAATTCCAGGTAGGGAATAAATATGATTCATTCATAACTGAAACACACAGCTTTCTTACTTTGAGAGATATCAAGACTTAACATCAACATTGTGTGAAGCATGTAAAACAGCCCAAAACTTAAATCATTCTTCAAAGAATTAATATAGCTGTAAGACAGAAATCCTGATCCATATATCCAGTAGTATATTTTGGTTTCATTTGCTGCAATTTGAAGTCACTCTCATACTAAGACTACATTCATATAGTGCTACTTAGGCACCAAAACTTCTTTAAGAGGCTTTCTTGAATCCTATTAGCTTTAGATTGAAGCAAGTAGAATTAATTTGGTTTGCTCTTTCAGAAAAATGAAATTAGGGAATAGGACTTAGGTTCAACTCTATAGTTATGATAATAGAATGAACAGTCATTGGTATGTACCGAGAACTTAATTTTTTGCTAGACACTGTGCTAAATACTTTGCATGCATGATTTCATTCAGAAACCACGAGAATTGAGTATTATTTTCACTTCTCTTTCTATAGACAAGAAAAAATAGTGCTCGGTATAGAGAAATTATCAACCTATTGAGCCAGTTGATTGTTTGACAAATAGCCATCCATGTTATAAAAACTTAAAACTTTTATTCAAACCATTCATTTGAATAATATAGAAGAGGATTGATTCTAAAGGGAATTTATTTATTCCTTCCCTCAAAAAGCTTACAATCTCTCAAGATAAATGCAATAATGCACGCAGATATATGAGAAAAATACAAAGTGATTGTGTTCAAATTAAGCATGTACTGAGTCAATACAAACTAAAGATTCAAAGAAAGAGTGGTTGATAACATATTAATATGTAAAAAGGCATTAAAATGGAAAAGCTTTCTAATTTTTTTTATATATTTAGTTTTCTTATGAACCTATTTGTAATGACTGCCTGGCTGATTTCTATTTCTCTTTTCCTGATCCATTTTTTGCTGGTATAGGAAGAATGTGTATTTATTTTGGTTAATAAATTTGTCTCCTTTGAAGGAATCCAAAAGACATTATTTCTTCAATAACTTACGCTATACAAAGAAGTTGTTTTGTCTTAAAACGGGAATCATTTAAGACATCATTATATCGATCAAGCATTGTTTGAAACCAGTACAGTATGAAAGGTTAAAAAAAATTATAGAGTTTTTCCAACATACATAACATAATATTATCAAACACAGACAAGGAGTCTTAGTATAACGAGAGTGTTTTGCAAATGAGAAATTATAGATAATTGCTGTTTGTTCTTGTTTTCACAGAATGAAGTGTAATTATTATTAACAAGAGGCTTGTTTCAATAATTATTTCTGATTATCCCAGGGCACAAATGCATTGAAGCAGAAAACAATGTATTTTCATTCAGAGTTTTTGTTCCTAGATCGTCTCTTATCACTGCCAGAGGTTATGTATGAATGCTTGTTCCGAGTTTGTGAAAGACCGGTGCCATGCAACCTAATGTGTGTTTGCTAAATTGAATATCTCATCGTCTCTTGAACATGAAATACACTCTCTTCAATATTTGAAAAAAAAAAAAAAAATGACCTAACCACACATAGGAATGTAGGATTGTTATTTTACTCAAGGGGGAAAAAAGGTTCAAATCATATATATCCAAATGAGATAGGGATTTCAGATAACAAATTACTAGGAATTAATGTATGTTAACTGTTGACCCACTTATGTTTCTAATTTTTATTCTACACATAAATACTCAAAGTCTGTTTTGAAGTAGTGATGGCCTTAATAAATATAACTTAGGGAATAATCAGGGCTGATACATCACAGGTATTCAGGCATGGTCATATTTGTTGGTAAATAGTATGATAAATAGTACTAATCTGAGCCACACCTTACCCTTAGATATCCTTTCAATCTAGTAATTAAAGATCTAATGAGGAGCCTCCAAGAGCCAGCACTATTGTTTGGGTCCATTCTAATTGGTAGGTACATATTTCAGTCAATTCCCTCAAATTCCTGCCTTCAGTACACAACTCTTTGCACCCCGTAGGAATCTTAGAAGGCTTACCTAACCTCAACCATGCCCCCTACCCCCTGTGATTGTAGACTCTGTTCTGGAGCCAGCCTTGGACCTGTCATTTCACTGTAACTCTCGCATTTCAGCCTCGATTCTAAGTTTCTCCCCTAACATGCAGATACAGAATTTAAAGAAGATGGTGCCCTTGGCTGTGACCTTGGCAACCCAGCAAGCAAATGTCTTCTGTGCCAATTGTTAAATATTTTGAATATCACTACTGGAAAAAATAATCACATTAAGAGTTATTTGGCCCTTATTATGAGTAGGCACTATGTTAAGCACATTTAATTCTATCAGGAAAGTAGTATTATCCATCTCTCTTTTATAGAAAGAAAACTGAAATACAAAACACTCAGGTAATCTTCCCAAGGTCACTCTGGTAGGAAGTGGAGGTGCTGTCTTCAAGATAGCAGTCTGGCATTATAGCCCAATCTTTAACACATCCCTACAAATTTATCCTCGAGTTAAATAGTATGTGATAACCCTTTATTTTCGATTGCTTCCAAGTTTTTCATAAAAACTAATTTATGATAATAACTGTCAAAATCAGGGGCTCAGCTAAGGTTGAGAGAGAGAAATATCTTCCAGGATGGCACAGATGATCCAAAATTTACTTACAAGCAAGAATAGAAAGGAGTCTAGACAGACAGATGGAATGCCCCGTTTCTGGCAGCAGACATGAGGATTGCCATAGTGGATACAGGGAATTATTTTAGCAAGTGTGAGCAGAGTCTTGGCAAAAAAGGGGGAAACGGTTGAGCTCAGGTGGTGCCAGATATCTAGTAATGGGACCAGGTATATAAGCCCATTCTCCTGGCCACCCCAATATGCAAACTCAAATGAGTCAACTTTATGGAACAGTCATCAGTAAAGCAATATCTTTCTCCCCCAAAAAGCAGAGTACGAGACAGTGTATCCCAGCAATGACTTGGAAAGTCTCAAGTACTCAACATTTTGGATGAGAAACTTAAGTGCTTGTCTTAGTAGAAAGACTAAAATAAGGTGGAAAAAGCAGAGCCTTTGACTCCTTCCATAAACCTTCTAAGTTTTGGAAAACTACAGAAATATCTCATTCACCTAAGTGTCTGTTGTGTTATGAGAATTTAAGAAACCCTAATACATGATCCAATGACTTTTTAAAAGAGGGTTATTTGTACCTACAGGACAGAATGTATTTTTAATTTAAAATGTTAAGTAGTCCATCTTACTCTGTGGCTTTGCACAAGAAAAAAGTAATAGGATAAATAAGCATAAATCATATTAACTATGTTCACTATTCTCCAGCCAGACCGTTAGGGTGCAGGTGCATGGATGTGTGGGTACTTGTATGCATGCACGCACACACATGCACACATACCAACGTGGGCACACCATACAGTGCCTAGCAGATAACTGAACAGATGTACGAATGAAAGAATGAATGCAGGAAAACATTTTTAGCTTACAAAATGAGAGAGTCACTCATGAGATAACAAACTATCTGAAAAAAAATGCAATTTGAACTTGATATAAAACATTAGAATGAAATTCTTGGGAAGTTTATCAACTGTTTTGGAATTTGGTGATAATCTCAGGCTGAAACAAGAAGATTGCCTGATGGCACAGGATTACCATACCTTTTTTAGAAACTTGTTAAAATTAGAAGATATCTACAAAACTGCTCATTTTTCATACTTGTAGAATAAGAATGAGAAATTTCTTCATTGGTAACATCTTATATCAGATTTAAGGCATTGATAAGTGGGTTTGCTACTCTCTATGTTAACTATACTCTAGTCTTTTCAGTGCCTACGTGATTGAAGAGGCTTACATACAAATATGTATTCTGTGTGCCTGTCCTTTATTGTAATCACATCAATTAATTGTGCATCATGCTTGTGTATCTTAATGACTTATTAATATTCATTCTATAAGCATAATTATACTACAAAAATAAATGCCATTGCTAGAGTGAAAATAATAACCAGGGGAAAAACCTTTTCTAAATAGATATTCATGGATAAAATAAGTAATGCAGAGAAAACTTCAATGATGATGAGGCTGCTGGTTGGGGTTCTGCCAAATGTTTCCAATAGGGCTCCTTGACTGTTCCGCTTAACACTGTGAAAAGTTGCTCTTAAATGTTCATCAAATCTAAAAATAAATAGGAGTGATACTCTTGCCAAAAACAATCTAGTTAGAACCTTCCTTTCCCCTATTCCATCCTCAGAATATTTCAAAACCAATAATCAACACATGCATTTTATCTTCACACATGATCTCTCCCAGCAAACACATGCACACATGCATGCACATACACACACAAGTGTGCATACACAGCACACTCACAAGCACTCACCCTGGGTTTGCTCTGGGGGAGTGATGGAGTTTGAATGTGTTGTCCCCTCCAAAACTCATGTGGAAATTTGATCCCCAATGTGGCAGTGTTGGAAACTGATTGAATCATGGGGATGGATCCCTCATGAATGGATTACTGCTCTTCCTAGGTGGGGGAGTAATGAATGAGTTCTTGCTCTATTAGTTCCCACAAGAGCTAGTTGTTTAATAGACCCTGGCACCTCCTCTCTCTCTCTCTTGCTTCCCCTCTTGCTTCCTCTCACCATGTGATCTGCTTGTGCCCACCACTGGCTGCCTGCTGCTTTCCACCATGAGTAGAAGCAGCCTAAGGCCCTTGCCAGATGCAGCTGTCCCATAATTGTAAGCCAAATAAGCCCCTTTTCCTTATAAATTACCCAGTCTCAGGTATTTCTGTCATAGCAACACAAAACAGGCTAGTATGGAAAGTTGGTACTGAGGAGTGTTCTACAGATACCTGAAAATGTGGTTGCAGCTTTGGAACTGGGTAATGGGCAAAGGTTGGAGGAGTTTGAGAACTTAGAAGAAGAAAAAAAGATGAGAGAATGTTTGGAACATTTTAGAGATTGGTCAAATGGTTGTGACCAGAATGTTGATTGAAACGAGGACAGTAAAACCATGCAGATGATGAGGTCTCAGATAGAAATGAAGAACTTATTGGGAATAGGACAAAAGATAACCCTTGCTACACCACAGCAAGGAATTTGGCTGTATTGTGTCCACGCCCTTGGACTTTGTGAAAGGTGGACTTTAGAGTTGTGAACCAGAATGTCTGGCGGAAGAAATTTCTAAGCAGCAAAGCATTAAGGAAGCTGCATGGTTACTTTTAACAGCCTACTCTGAATTATGGCAGCAAAGGCATAACATAAAGCTAGAATTTAAAAGGGAAGGAGAGCATAAAGATTTGGAAAATTTGCAGCCTGGCCATGTAGTAGAGAAGCAGTGAGCATGAGAAAAATGCAAGAGTGAAGCACATAAACTGGTTGCTAAAGACATTATCTTGGCAATGAGGCATACAGATGCTAAGAACCAGGACAATGGGAAAAAAGCCCTAAAGGCATTTGAGAAGTCTGGAAGGGTGCCCTGCCCATCACAGGCCCTGAGGCCTAGAAGGACTGAGCTGTCCCAGAGGACAGACATGGGACACAGCTGCCCTCAGGAACCTGCCCCCTGCATCCCATACACTCTGGCTGGAGCAGCACCAAGTGTGGTTCATGCAGCAGCTCTAGAAAGTAGAAGTCTGAAACCTTGGTGGCATCCATATTGTGTTAAGTCTGCAGGCTGACAGGACATGAGAGCAGTGGAGGCATGGCAGCCTCCACCCAGATTTCAGAGGATGTATGGAAAAGCCTGGGTGCCCAGGCAGAGACCTGTCACAGAGGTGGAGTCACTTCAGAGGCCATCTGCTAGAGCAATGCCAAGCAGGAAAGTGGGGTTTGAGCCCCAACAGGGAGCTCCCACCAGGGAAATATCTAGTTGAGTCAAGGCAGCATGGCTGCCACCAGGATCCCAGAACTGCAGGGCCACTGGTAACGTGCAACACTGGCCTAGAAAAGCTGCAGGCACCAGCGTGGCCCACTGGGCTATGCCAGGCAGAGCTGTGGGAATGAGGCTGCCTGATGCTTTGGAGGTCCAGATGCCCAGCTGTGCCCAGGGTGCAGGACCTGGGGTCAAAGAAGATTATTTTGAAGCTTTAAGACATAATGTCTGCCCTGTTGAGTTTCAGACTTGTTTGGGGCCTGATTCTCCTTTCTTCTGGCCCATTCTTCCCTTTTGGAATGGGAATGTGTACCCAATGTCTGTCCCACCATTGTATCTTGGCAGTAAATAAATTTGGTTTTGATTTTTACAGGTTCACAGCTGGAAGGACTTTTGCTTTTGGTCTCAGATGAGACTTTGGACTTTGGACTTTTAAGTTGGTGCTGGAAGAAGCTAAGACTTTTTGGACTATTGGGATGGAATAATTGTATTTTGTATGTGAGAGGAACACAAGTTTTGGGGGGCCAGGGGCAGAATGATGGAATTTAGATGTGTTGTCCCCTCCAAAACTCATGTGGAATTTTGATCCCCAGTGTGGCAGTGTTGAAAACTGATTGAGTCATGGGGGTGGATCCCTAATGAATGGATTAATGCTCTCCCTGGGGAGGAGGGGTAGTGAGTGAGTTCCCACTCTATTAGTTCCCATGAGACCTGATTGTTTAAAGGACCCTGGCACCTCCTTTCTCTCTCTCTCTCTCATTTCCTGTCACCATGTGATCTGCTTGTACCCACCAGCTGTCAGCCGCTTTCCGCCATGAGTAGAAGCAGCCTGAGGCCCGTGCCAGATGCAGCCGTCCCAGAATTGTAAGCCAAATAAACCTCTTTTCCTTATAAATTACCCAGTCTCAGGTATTTCTGTTATAGCAACACAAAATGGACTCATACAGGGAGTATGGAAAGGGATAGCATTGTTTCAGTGTGTCTTTGTAAATCCGATGTCTCAGCCACAGAAGAGTTTTATTTTTCTACACCACTACCAGCAGGTAATCACTAATGAACCACATGCCCTATGCACTACTTGAAAAGCTTCATATGTACTATACAAGGCAGATGGTGTTAGGATTTTATAGATGAAGAAAAGAAGGTATAGAGAGGTTGTTGATGCTGCTCACCTAGAAAATGTCAAACCAGATGGCCTGATGCTGAAGTCTGCAATCTTGACCACCGTGTTACAGAGATAAAGGTGAGAAGGCTCAAGTCTCTTATGTTGTTTTGGTTTGACTTGTAATGAAATAAAGAGCAGGCTCTACTATGAACCATAGATGAAATGAGGGCCATAGAGAAGGACCAGATGAAGCTATTGAACATATAATAAAATATATAAAAGTCACTCAGATGGACAAGTTTATTTAGAATCATTAATTTTTGTCATCAAAACTGTTCTATTTTTTGAAACTTAAAAAAATAATAAAATAAAATAAAATATAACTATTCTATTTAGTGTAGACATGGACTCACACAAGCACTGTAAAGCCAGAAAATTTCAAATAAATATGTTTCAAATTTAATTCTGGTAGAAATTGCAAGTCCCTTATGTGTTCGTTTCAAAGGAAAAAATCACAAAGCTTTTTTTGAAAATGAAGGCATGAAGATGATTAGTTTCCAGCTTGAGAGAGTCTCTGTAGCATGAACCTAAAGAGGACTTCTTAGCTGAATTATCTCATGATAAACCTATTAAAGATTCATAGTTCTGTGAGTTTTAATTGGGTGTGATGGATCCCCCTTAGAGTATTTGTGAATAGTAAAGTAGACTAAGTGGTTCTCCCCCCTCTGATTAAAAATTGCCCAATCTTATTGAACTTGATTACAGATGACAATATAAAACATTGCTTTCTGAAAACTATCTTGGTAATGACAAATGTTAGACTTGTAGGAAAGAAATTTTGAGAGATCTCTTTTCTGCAAAAAAATTGGGCAGTTCAAATTATTTTCTTAAGTGCCCCTTAATTTTTATTTTACTTTGCTTAAAATAATATACAGTGTCAGATTTCTTCTGGCCATTTCTTTCCACGTCCATCTACTTTAGAGAGAATTGTGTAATAAAACTACAAGTACCCATCACCTAGCTTCAACAAGTATGAGCTCATGGTTAATCTTATCTCAGTATATTTCTATCAATCCCTCTCATTGTAGACTGTTTTAAAGAAAACTAAAAATACACCATTTTACCTATAAACATGTCAGCTTATATACATAAGTCATACAATGGTACTTCAAAAAGTTCTTTGAAAAATAGAATTAAAAAATAATATGAATCTTTCCTTGCACTTTTTGAATACCCCTTATATACTCCCATGGCAAAAATAAACCTAAAATAATTTAACAATCATTTCTTAATGTCATCGAATATTCACCAATATTAGGTTTCCTCCAATTTTCTTATAAAGTTATTTTAATACTTTGTTTGAACCAAACAGAATATTTTTTCCATAGGGTCCTGCAGTTTAGACATTGCCATTGCATCTTGTTGATACTGCTTAGTGGTAACTATGTCCTTTGTGTTTTCTCTACATTGATAAGTTACAACTAGAGGAAAGGCTATTCAGGTCTGATTTTGGAGGGGCAAGACTATGTCACAGGTAGTATTGTTTTCTTCCATGAAAAATTACCTACGTGTTTTTACATTAGAATGTGTCTAATGTGTGTTTCTTTTCTTTCTTTTTTTTTTAAAGATGTCTGGTAAGGGGATCTTAACCCTTGACTTGGTGTTGTCAGCACCATGCTCTCTCAAGTAAGCCACAGCCAGCCTCTAATGTGTGTTTCTCTTTGAAATCTTAGGGGACATTGATTATCATTGCCCAGATGAATGATTTTATTTTAGGTTGCAAAACAGTGGTATTCTAATCCTGTCATTTCTTCCTTATTTATTAGCTGCAATACTTCAGCAAAGAGAAATTTTCATGCCTTAACCAATGGTTTGGTTACCATATGGCAGAGTTTATATACCAAATAAAACAAAAATACTTAATTCTTTCTTTTTATTAGCCAACTTTCAAAATAATATTTGTTCCCTATCAGATTACAAAAAGAAACAGTGGGTTCTTTGTTTTTATATTTAGTACCATCATTAACATAGGGGTTTAAACGTGTTATAGTTATTATTCTTACCGATGTTCAAATTGTTGAGTGTTTAATAGTGGACATTATTCCGGTTGACTCCTCAGCTTTTTGGAAGAGATTCCAGTAGTCTATCAAAAATTCCTTGCCTTCTGGTATGACAGTATGTTCCAGGCTGATTTTGATATTTTCTACTCTAGATTTGAAGTAACCATTTCTTCAAATAGTCCTGATTCTTTTAATAGGAAATGGCATTTAAAATCCACAATCTCGGTGTTAAGGTGTTCAACTGCTTTCAAAGCACATTAAAGGAGATAGAAGAGACATTTTCTCCAGCCTTATCCAAATAAATGTAGTTTCAGATCATTCAGACTTTTGTTACCTTTAATGAATCTGTGCTAGCATTTAACTGGTTAATTTCTGCTTTTGTTAAACTAATTAAAATAATATTCACATCATTTCTTATGCAATATAAATTAGTTATTTGTTTAATTTATAAGAAACAAATTAATAACTTTTTTTGATTCAAAGCTATGTCAAACTAAAATTAACAATTGACTTTTCTTTTTGTAGAGCTTGAGAATGTAGGAGGAAAGGTTTTGTTTCATTTCATTCAAAATAGTTTAGCAGTTCTAAGAATTAACCCTAATAATTTCATATATTTGGGAAGTTATTTTCTAGAATTTTGGGAACTAGAGACTGGAAATTCTTTCCTGATTTGAAACATTCCTTCTATCTTTTTCATATAGCACCTTGAAACCATGCAAACCTAAGGTTAAATCAAAATGTAATAATCATCATAGGACTGATAAAAGTCAACATGGAAAGTTTTTCTACTGCAACTATATTTCCGAGGGTTTTTTTTCCCCCTATTTTTCTATTTTATTTCCTTTTTCCCATTATTTTTTCTTTAGCCTCCCTTCTATGCTATGGCTTAAAAATAATTCTTATAAGCCTACATTCTATTCCGTAATTTGGGAGACATCCACCTCTGGCTACTACAGATTAGTTTGATTCAGGATAGTACCCATCTACCAAGAATAAATATGACCTCTAGATTTAAAAATTTCCTGTTTAGAAGCATCAGAGAGCAGGCAAAGGCAGCCAACTTTGAAGGGCCAAGATCTTAGAGAGAAAGAAATTGTTTTGCAGGGAGCCTGGTCTTCTCTGTATTTGTGCATATTGTTGGAGACTGGGCGAGGTGGTATTAAGGGGCCTAGGAAATAAGCAGAAATGGTGGCTTAGGGTCTGGACATTTCACAGGACTGGAGGAGACAAAATAGTGGCATTCTTTATTGGTTTTAACCTCTAACAATTTGCTGATTCCTAAGATTTATGGAGTAAGAAGTAAATAAACAAAAGAAAAAGTGGCTGCTAAGGACCTGGGGAGAAAAAATTGTAACTCAAAGAACACCAAAGAGGAGGAGCTATAGGCAACAGCACTGGCATTGAATTAAGACCCTTCATGGGCTATACTCTAGTAGTAAGGACAAAATCAAGAAGCTAGATCTCACATAGAATAAAGTCAACCTTGAACAATCTCAACTCCTAATTGAATCAAGGCAATCTGCTCTAACAGCCTGCCCAAAGGAAAGCAAATCTTCTCTGACAAGATAAAATCCAGAACTTCTATAATTTTTCATACATTCAGTGAAAAATGGCCACAGACAGAAATGATCACAATGACCAAAAACCAAGAGAAAAAAGATCAATAAAATCAGACCCCCATGATCTAGATATTAGCATAATCAGACACAAATTTTAAAATAACAGTGATTATTAAGAAAATAAATGACACCATAAAGAATTTTATTAGCAAACTAGTATTTATAAAAATAATCAAACCAAAATTCTAGGTTAAAAAGCTAATCATAAGTTTGATAGATGGTTTTAACAGTAAAATTATAAAAAAAAGCAGAAGAGTTGAATAAATTGGAATATAGGTTAATAGATGACATGTAGATTGAAGAACAGAAAAAATCATTTGAAATATTCAAAAAAGAATATTATACATATGAGTCTAAAGCACTATAACTGCTGTCTATAAGAACAGGACCAAGAATCTCCCAACCAAAGAAAGCCCCTGAGCCAATGATGCCAAAAACTCTATAAACTGAAGCAGAGTAAACACAAGAAATCCACATCTAACCATATTATAGGAAAAGACACATTATTTTTTTTAATGCCAGCAATAAGAGTGACAGCTGCGTTTTAGCAGAAATGAATACACAGCAGGAGACAAATGAGTGACACAATTAAAGTGCTGAAACAAAACACCTGCTTTCATGTGAAAATATCCTTCACATAATTAAGGTAAAATTAAGACCTTCCTATAAAAGGAAAAAGGGAGAGAATGTGTCAACTACAAACATACATTAAAAGAAAAGCTATGAAGAGTTCTTTAGGTGGAAGAAAGTGATTCCCTGGGTATGGAGGGAAATGATAGAAGTGAAGAACATAAAGGATAAATGTAGGAAATATATGCATAAATCTAAATTAATACAAATCACATCAAACAATAATAATACCGTTTTTTTACCTTTAAAATACGTGAAGAATTAAAATACATACAAATGAGAGCCAGAAAGGTGGGGTAGGAGAAGAGGGAATAAATAGTTAGGGATATTAACACATCTGTTCTAACAGAACAGGATGACAACAGCAAAGGCAATAAGCATATAGAAGATTTGAACAACACAATTAACAAATTGGATCTAACTGACAAATACAGAACACTGTAACAATTACACAATGTACCTTTTTTTCAAGAGTACATGGAACATTTATTAGAAGTGACTGTATTCTGTGTCATAAAGAAAATCTCAACAAATTTCACAGGACTGAAGTCATATCTGGTTTAGTATCTGAGCATAAAAGAATTAAGCTAGATATCATTAACAAGACAATGAGAACATTCTCACATGCTTGTAAGTGAAGGAAGACACAAAATAACATATGAGTCAAATGAGAAATGGCAATAGAAATAGTTTGGAGTTCTCAGGAGATCAAGATTTAAAAGAGCTTAAAGGAATGTCACAAGTGTATCTCGATGACAGTGTTTATATGACACAAATAAGCAATAAAAAATTTTCATACTAAGCAGTCTCACTGCTGTCATGTAAACAGAAGAGTCAATTGATGGTGTATTTCACATTTCAGCTGCTTCATTTAACACTGTATACAATTTGGGTTAGATTAATAGAGGCAGGTACTGCAGATGGAAGGTGATCTCAATGTCCTGGAGCTACACAGCCTTTGAATCCTACAGAAAAGTAGTCATTGCTTTAGTCAAATGACTTCATATACCTGCCTTGAAAGACATATTTCTCATGTAATGCTTACCATGAACTGAGAGTGAAAACAATCAGTATGGTGAATGCTACTTTAAGAGAAAAATGTTTTCTTCACACAGCAGATGCGGGAACATAAGGCCAGCAGTGGGTATCAATGCTAAACTGTCACTGAATTACACAAAAACAACAGGCTCTAACAAAATAACTAGTGTTTTCAAACTTGCTATACTAGGAATGAATCCTTTGCCAGTCTCCTTTCAAACAACATGATGTCCATCTACACTAATTTGCTTTGAATAAATTTGTGTTAAGTGATTTCAGGATCAAGAAAAAATATCTAATGTTTGTGGGACCAAAAACATGTAGCAAGACTGTAATGTCAGTGTTTTCTTTTCCTTTTTCTTTTTTTTCTTTTTAGGAAAGAGTCAATTCATTATTTTTACATTCATGCATCTTCAGGGATATTGAGTTATTATGCTCTGTTGCTTCTCTAACCTGATAGCTCTGTTTTGCATTTATATCACATCATTCACATAAGGAAAGGTGATTCATTTGTTTAAAAATATTAATTAACATTTACAGAGTAGTGAGATTATTCACTTAGAATCTAAAACACAAAATGGCCTATAACCTACAAATTATCCTACAAGGTAAGTATAGAATTTTTAAATATTATTTTCTGAGTTCTTTTCAGTTCACATAAGTGTAGCAACTTACTCCAGTAATAGTATCAAGTTAGAGTGCTAAAACTCCTCAGAGTTGAAATTATCCTTGAAAACCTTAAATCTCCTATAAAATGTACGTGGGTTTGTGCTTACAACCCTCTAAAGTAATTTTAAGCACACTTATATTTGAGAACCATGAAATAATCTAAAGAAAACAAAGAAATGCCTGTATGAAGATGACTCAGTGCTTACTTCTTTGTATCTTAAAAGAAAAAACAAAACAAAACAAAATAAATAAGCTCGGAAAAGAAAATGAAAAAAGAGTAAATGCAAACCAAAACAAAAATTTTCAAATCCCTAGGGTTAAAGGAGGGATGCTTGTAGAATTTTATTTTGACATAGCCTTGATACTTGTTAATAAATGTTTTTTTTAAACTATCTTATGATGTGACTCCTCAGTATCTTCTATTAAATTGTTGCTGTACACTTAGTGTAAATGGAGAAGATATAGCATTGTAAAAGTTTTAACTGAAAGAGCAATTAAAAAAAATTCCGTATAGTTTTAAAATCTCAATACATTTAATTTCTAAATGCTTTTTTTTATAACAGAAACTTATTAACTTGCAGTGACTAGCATAATCATTTGCACCAGTCTTTTTCTTTTTTATGAGTGTGATTTCAATGGTTTGGCAAAGTTATCACACTTGTGAGCTTCGGCCCTGATATGACCTGTTATAAATGTCCTTCCTGCTTTCAGTTTCTCTTGTAAGTCACAAACACAAACACAATTTTCCCTTTGGTATCATTTTGATTTGTCTTAGTCCAAAACCTTTTCTGCCTTCTTATATTTTGCCTACCAAATTATACCCAAACTCTTTCCTTTATCTTCTGACCTCTCTGCAGTTTTTAATTTTCCTCCTTCCATACTGAGCACCTACTCATGCCTTGCAGGATTACCAGCCATTCTCCTATGCCTTGAATTTTCTGATTCAGTTGCGTGGGTTTTGTCCTTTTCCCAATCTACAATATAACTTTTCCTCTCAATTTCTGCTTGTTATAATGTTCAGCTTTTCAGGTAAAGTAACTTCTTCATGACAATTTACCCCAAAACAGTTTTGTCTTTTCAGATCATTTTATGGTGAAAAAGGAGAAGAGGATGAGGAGGAGAAAAAAAATGTATTGTTCTTCGGCACACTGATTACTTAGGCACATAAATATTACTTCTCTCTCCTGTTCTCCCTTATTCCTTCACTTCTTTATTCCCGCATTTCCCCTGTCACTTATTAGGGTCCTAGTATTTGCCATACAATTTATTATGCATTTCATGCACAATTTTTTTAATGCTCTCAACAATCTTGTGCAATATTATTAGCTTCCTTTGACAAATGCTCAAAGTGACAGAGATGAGAATCAAATGAAAATGACTCTACCACAATGACATTAACTACCCTTTATGGTACATCTCCTGTATTTTACTTTGTTTCACTAAAGAAACTAATGGTTTCCCCATGTTCTGTCATTTTATCTCCAAGTGACAACTCAATTAGATAGTTATTATTACAGGCAAAGTGTCCCTTAGTTTGCTTAGAATATCTATTGTGATTGCTTTCTTCACTTTACGATGGCTAAATTTTAATGTGACCTTTCTGAAAACAGCTTTATGTTTCCTGAGAGTCAGCTGGGTGATTAATGCACAGCCCACTACTAGTGGAAGACCATTTGTTTTAGAGATTAATGTTTCCCAATGTCTCACCAGCTGGGAATTCCAGGTGAAAAAAGGAATAGATATCTTGATAGGACAACACAAAACCAAAATGAAGGCTTTTTCTTTTTCCCCTCCATTGCTCAATCCCCAAATCATCCCCTCCAGCCACATTCCACAGAGGATCTGCAGTTGTGAGCTGCCGTACATAAACTGGTGGCATCGTTTCCATAATCACTCTGCCATGCTGAAACATTACCCTCTGTGCAGTTGTTATTCCCTTGTTTCTGGCAGTTCCAGAATTGCCAGTAATCATGACTACACACACAGGAACTAGCTCTGCCAGCAGCACTTGCAGCTGTGGCATATTCAGATCTCACCATTTAACTGCAGGGCACATAGTTCAGTGTGTATGAGAAATAACAAGAGCTAATTGTTTATGTAATCATCACTTTGGACTTCTACATAATATTGTTTCTATCAAAATGTTTCCCAACTTTAATGAAAATTTGAATTCTTATAATAAGATAAGTGTCTCAAGTTTCTTACAATAAAATCAGCTGTGACTTCAGAACCTAAAATTTCAGACCTTTCCCTAATCTTTCATGAATGAGATCTGCTCCAAACCCTAACTAGATTTCTGGAAATTTCAGTGGAAGTACCTTAAAAGAAATTAGGACTTATCAAAATTAATTAGATGCCTTTGTTGTATTTGCATTTATTTTTTCTGAGGGGAGACGGGGGTATATTTTAACAAGGATTTTGCTATAATTACAAGTTTATTTTGAGAAACTGTTTAGAATGAGAAATACTGGGTACATGAAAGAATACCAGTAGTATTATTAACGTAAGACTATATCAACATATAAGCTCAAATATACTCTCTTTTAATTCATTTTTGCCTGTATAATTTTTTTTCATTATAATACACGTGGGGTACAATGTAGATTTTCATTTATTGTGTAGAATGTGTGGTGGTTGGATCGGTATAGTTAGCTTATTCATCATTACAATACACAGTCATTCTTTGTGTCCATTGATCAATTCCTCATTAGGACCTCTCCCTCTCCCCCTCCCCTCCCCCTTTCCACCTCTAGTTTTCTAAAAGTGCGCATTTTTGCCTGTATAAATATTATAGAAGAAAAGGTATTGGAGTGTGAAGTTTGGAATCTTTCACTAATTAAAAAAATGGAAGAGAGAAGCTATGGGAATATTTAGAAAGCAATGATCAAAAAAGTGTGTCAAAATTTACTAATACGTTTTCCTTTTTTGATGTTTCAACTTCTCTGACAACTTCTCTCTCCTTTATTGATTGATTGATTGATTGATTGATTGATTGATTGATTTTTTTCATGAAACGACAAGATCCAGTGGTTCTCTATTCAGGGAAGGTGGTAGACACAAGAGATGCATCTACCATCATGTTACAGTTGTGCCTGATATGACTCACAGAGAGAAAGTCTGTTACTGTCCTGACAAGAAGAAAGAAGGACCCGACAGCATCTGGCCGCCCTTCTACCTCCTACTGTCATTGTGTTGTCTTCTGCTATTGGTGTGAGCCATTCTGTTTGTCATGGTGAGTAACTGGAGCCCTTTATTCTCAACGAAAAAAAAAAAGGCAGGGGTATTAGAGCTTGTTCATGTTTGATCCATACTTAAAGGGTCTGAGTTGTGTTTTTTAAGGGGCCACTTATCATTTCCACCCATAAAACTAGAAAGTTAGTCTTTCCTGAGATGCATATCATCCCACATGGCCACCTCCATCCTGTAGATGTTTACCAGGTGGTCCCCCAAGCTCTGAACCTCAGCTTTTTCAAACCTGAGCTTGTTTCACAATGACCAACCTGTTTCTCCTCTATTCCTTGTTGCTGGCATCAGTATCACCTCATCCCATTTATAAACCCTGAAGATAGCTTTGACTCCCTTCCCTCTCTCCTTCTAGTTCTGGTCAGTCATCCATCTGGTAGATATCTTGAACCCATTTCCACTGCCACAGTCTTAGCCCAGGTACTCACCATCTCTCACTCACTGTCCTAAATGGTCTATTTGTAATCTTTCTCCATATCTTCCTGGTGGTTCTCCAAGTACAGTGCCCCCACCAGCTGGGAACTTGTTAGAAATGCAAGTTATTGGGCCACATACCAGACCTACTGAATCAGAACCTCTTGGGGGTAAGGACCAGTCATCTGTATTTCAACAAGCCGCCAGATAATTATGGTGCATGTTGAAGTTTGAGAAACACTGGTGCTATGAGTTAAATGTATCCCCCAAAGGTTCATGTATTGAAAACTTAATCTCCATTGAAACAGTGCTAAGAGGGTGGGAAATCCTATTATGGTAATTGAAAGGTAGGACCATTAAGGGGTGATTACATATGAATGGATTAATCCATTGTTGGTTTAATAGGTGGCCATGGGCATGGTTATGATGGCTGTAAAAGGAGAGAGAGTGAGCACGTTAGTTCTGTTGCTCAGCCCATTTGCTATGTGATACCCTGTATTGAAGTAGAAGAAAGCCCTCATCAGATGTGTTCCCTGGAATTTGGACTTCCCAGCCTCTAAAACTAGAAATAAATTCTATTTCTCTACAAATTACCCAGTCTCATGTATGTTGTGATAAGCAACAGAAATAGACTAGTACAACTGGTATAGAACTAACTTTGAAAAACATATTAAATCTTATAAATTACTTGGGGCAAAAATATTTAATAAGATGCACAGACTCCTGATCATACCAGATGCCATCTCTTCTCTACCATCTTCTTTTACTCTCTCCACAGCCCTTGCATTTTAACCACATATATTTCTTTATCTTCATTTTACAAAAATCTGAGATTTAGGGAGAATAAATAAATTGCCTAAGTTTAAGAAACTAGCAAATGGCTTCTAGTCCTCTCTTCACTAAGCAATAGTAATCAATTATTTGTTGGTTGGTTTGCTGGTTTGCTTGTTTGTTTATCTGTTTGTTTGTTTGGCACAGGGAGTAAATGAATGAATGGAGGAGTGAACATAACAATTACTGGTCCAATCATCAAAATTCAGAAGAAATAATGCATGAGCATTCTACAAAAGTTTTTGAAAATATCTTTAAAATAAATAGGAGAAAATATAGACCAGATCACAATAAATTGGTTAAATACAAGCTGGTATATGGATATATACAGAAGTGTTCATCAGCACCAATATGCAGGGAAATCTCTGGAGATCTGACTCTGATCCCTTTTTCCAGCCCTGCACTGTTGCATATTTTCATGAGGGATTTGGATAAGGACATTGGCAGTAAATTGAACACATGCGCAGGTGATAAAAAGCTACAAGAGATATCCAATATGCTGGATAAAATAATTTACATTCAAAAAGTCCAAAAAGATTTTTAAAAAGAACAAAACTCAATGATTCTAATAATAAGTAATTTGATGAGAATATATTCATTCAAGAAAAGCATGTGTATAAGTTTAGGATGGTTAAGAGTTGGGCTTTGGAATCAGGCATATCTAGATTTCAGCCCTGTATTCTACTTAACTTCTTACATGAATAATTATTGGCATTTTACCTAATTTCCCTGAGCTCAAGTCCATCTTTTGTATAATAGAGAAATTGCTATAATACCTCTTAGAATTAGTGTTAAATACCAATTAATATGAAATTCTCAGCATAGAGGCTAGAATATAGTAAGAATGAAATTGGTGTTATCTATCGACTGTTTTCATGTATCACACCAACTTTGCTACCTGGAGGGAACAAACATATCACCTAAGCTTCATAAAACCATCTATAGATCTGACTACTACATTACAGAACTGACATTCACAAACTGAATCTCATCCAGAGGCATTTTTTTTTTAAAAAAAAAAAGAATAATGGAAAACAAAAAAATTAAAAAATTAAAAAATATCACAAGGAGATGTTTAACCAAAAAGAGCAATTCCTGAAAGATATGATTGTGTACTTAGGAACTTCTAAGAAACACTTTGAAGAAAAGAGACTAGTACATAGAATTTGTAATAATAATAGAAGTTACAGGGAGATAAATTTTTATGCAATACAAGGATAAATGTGTTGCAGTTAGGCCTGCTTAGGAGAATTCCAGAAGCGTTATAAGTTTCATATGACTAGTAATATTAAAATAGGGGTTGGAGGTCACTTGCTAAGGTTATTAGCGAGATGATGGAAACACTAAATCAGCAGTTGGAAGAAAGGAAAAGTTTTAACTGAAAGGTTTGACTTTAGTGACTAATTTAACTGTAATTTGCATTGTTCATTACTTTTATCTTAGTAATGTCAAAGGAATGAAAACATTACCTTTTGTCTCCTTCATTATTAATCTTTGAGTGAATTGTTAAAATATTATTATAAATCCTCTCTCTTTATATTAAACTTATTTTTATGATTCTCCATTAGCAATACTGAGATCCATTTAATTGGAGGCATCCAGTCTACTTGGGTGATGAATGAATCTGTCTCTTTTATTTCTCCCTTTCTGTACTCCAAAGCAAGAAGAGGATAATATAATTTTCAAAGAGAGGTAAATTCTATACATTACTGTCCATAGCAAATAGGCTGCTGAGACAATAGGTATAAGCCAGAACATTTTGGGCAAACTGGAATGTATGATCATTTAAATATAACCAACTAGAATCATTAATGTTTAGGTTTTTTTAAAAAAAATCTAATTATTCAGACTGCTCTGTTGGGAAAGAGTGTTGAGAGAAACACAGATATGACAAACCTCTCCAAGAACTGACTATAATGGACTCTATTCTGTAATCTTTCAGGTGTGATTTGTTCTCTAAATGCATCAATGCCATTCTTTTGGCATTTTCTTTTGTTCATTTTTGATGGGTCACCATATCGATGCAAAAACAAAAGATAGCCCTTTAAGTAATGTCTCAGTGTAAATAGAAACATGTCAAAATGTCAAGTAAGAATAAAACAAATTTCTCTTTCATTTTTTTACATTTTCCATATTTTCATTTTTGTCTGACTTATTCCTTTTTTAAATGACTTAGCTGATTTAATATTTTATTTCTTCCTTAGCTCTTGAAGAAGAAAAAAAAAAAAACTTCAGGAAGGAGAAACTTCTTGCCTTTATAATATGTTTCCAATATGACTTGGTAAATTATTCACCCTTCTTTGAGATGGTTTTAAGATCTCAAAGCTTTGGAGAATCTTCATTATCTGAATACATTTGGGCTGATGGGAGACTAGATATATAATTTGCTCAGGTGACGGATTGCTAATGCCAAATAATGTGGAAAATTTCAGTACTGTGATTCATTCTGAATGTGCAGAACTGGGCCGAAAGCCAAGGTGGTTCAATGAATTTGGGGGCTGGTTTGTTGCTGCTGAAGACATGAGATCAAGTCTTGATGCCCAGAGGGGAAAAAATTCAGTTAACAGTTGGCCTTTTAGACATTCAGGGGCAGATTCTAAAAGAATGTAGAGAAGGCATGAGCTTCAATAAAAGAAAAGAGTAAGCTGTTTGGAAACAGTTTGGAGGGAAAAAAGGTATGAGAAAAAGTTAGCAAATTTATGATTTCCCTTTGTCCAGCCATGTAAATTAGTAATCATAGTCCAATTAAAAACATGCTAATAATAGAAGAGGTTATTATATGCTTATGAGTTATGGATCATCCTTTACTAAAAATGGATTTAGGGAACTAAAAGGCAAATAGAAAAAAGGCAAATGGGCAATTCTTCCATCCACAGTTTTTATTTATTTTTTAAAATTTTCTAGTATTAAGTTTATTAGTAATCTGTACTTAAAAATCAGAAATAGCTTGGCAAATTGTCTATGCGATTAGAGGATTGTTTATGATTCAACAGAATAAAATATTTTCCAATGATTTGTCTATAAAAAGAATGGATTAGGTTGAGTCATATGAAATTGCCTATATTCAACCATTTTTACTTTCAAAGATGGCAATTTCATATGGTTAAACCAAATGGATTCGTTCATACTAGAATAACAGGAAACCTATACTGAGCACTGTGTTAGTCACATTAAATATATTCCCTCATTTAATCTTTACTCCAATACTGTATGGAAATTTAGATTTGGAGAATTCAAGTAACTTCCCCAAGTCACATAGCTAAGGAGTGGCATAACTTGCATCAAACAAAGACCTTTTTTGTTCACTTTTTTGAAGGTTGTTCACTGTGCTGGGGTGATAGCCAAGGAAGAAAGTGAGGGTTTAAATTTTGCCTATGCTCTACCCAACTAACTGGGACCTGGGGTGGCAGATTTTATTTTCCAAACAAGGTTGAACCAATATATAACTCATGCCTCATGCATTTTTTACAGTGTGATATTGACACTCCTCCATTGAAACATGGACTCTCTTTTTCTTTCTCTTCAAGCTGAGCAGAGCTTTATAATTGCCTTTAACAATAAAATGGAGCAGAAGCGACACTGCTGACTTCTGAAGCTAGGTCATCACGGGAAGTATGACTTCATCCAAGTGCTTCCTCTCTTGAAACAAGTATATTGGGGGCCCACAGCCAATGTGTGTTTTATTATTGCATTTATTTTTGTTTACCAAGGCAGATTGCAATTTCCTTGTTATATACATCTTTTATTTGCGGGGGAGGGAGAGGTGGAAGTGCTGCTGGTGGGAATCAATCTAGACAGGGCAAAAAATTATCTTTTTGAGAGAGGTTTACATGTAAAAAAAATTCCCAGTTTGAAATTAGATGGAATACTAAGTATTCCTCAGGTAAATAAAAAAATGAAGCTCAGGTTTAATGACTAAAGTTCTTTTCATCACTAGAAAAGACCTGTGTTTGTATAAAATATTGATGTAACCGTCATACTGCTTCCTTAAGTGATAACATTGATAAAAGACATGATGAACTCGAAAATGTGTCTTTGGCAAATGCCGTCAATATTCCCCAAAGGGTCCTACATAAATTAAACATGTAGGAAAGCACAACACGAGGTAAACTGTGTAAGGATTTCATCAGTTATCCACTGCCTTGACTTATTTTAAGCTCTAGGTACAGTGACCAATGAATATTTTCATGGCTGTTATAGATCCGTAAGAGTGTTTAAGATCCAAAGTTATATTCTGTTCCACAAAAACAGACTCTTAACCCCTATTCCTTTATCAAATTAAGCTGAAATTTTTATAACGCATCGTGTCATTATGATAGAACAGTAGCTACTTTTTATTTAAAGAACGATCTGTACATTTTTCATGTCTTTTGCTCTTTTAAATTTAAAATTATTTAAACATACTTTCTCCTCTCTTTTATTGGCCAACATTAAACCACATTGCTAATCTAATTTTCACTTGAGATGATCCAGAGCTATCCAAACCCATTCTCTGTTTAGATGACATGCAAATCAGATTAATGCGCTTATGTTACAGACTTAGAGATAAGATTGTTGCTTCTGGGGCTTTAGCAGTAAAAATGCCTCTAATGTTTACTATTTTTTGTTCCTGGCTTGGCAGTATATCTCCACAGGAATGTCTTTGGCAGATGAGTGTTCTGAGGCGAAGATTTACTCAGGGAAGCAGGGAAATTCAGCAAAACCATTTTAGGAAATCAGAGAAAACATTTGAGGGCAAGCCTTCAATTATAACATAAGGGACTTAAATTAGACATTCAAGCATACTTGAAAGAGACCTACAAGAAATTTCAAATCTTGGTTTTCTTTGCTGTTGTTGTTTTTTTTAAAAAAAAGAAATCAGTAGATGTACCTGTCCATAACAATTGAAATATGATTTTGCTTTACAGCAGGGATGTGCACAAATGACCCTTCTGAATTTATGAGTCCAGTTGCTACGTGTTTCCAATCCTGCTTGTCTTTATAGCCAAGCCACCCAAAATGGGTATTTCTCATAATTATAGGCCAGTTCAAATACTTATGTTCAGACAAGAAAAAGAGGAGCAGCACTTTGTCATGCATGTAAATTCCCAGGCTAGTTCGCTAATGGCCTCACTCCATTGTGTGAATAAATTAGGAGATGTAAATCTCCGTCTCCTCAGTAAGTCGCAGTTTCTAAGTGCAACTCCCTGGGTATGATGCTTCTTTAAAGTTGATTTTTAAAATATTATATGTAAGCAAACTGCTCTAGCCAGGACGTCTAGTGCTTGACCAGAGAAATGTCACCCATCCCTGAACAGGAGAGAGAACTGGCTTTGGCCTTGTGGGCAGGCACTTTGTCCTAATGATGTACCATCCTAGAGCATTTTTCAAAAGTGGTTTTGGATGGCACCCCAATGAACTCACACCCTCAGACTGAGGTTAAAATTTTAAAAATAAGTAAATAAAGGAGTAGAAGTAATAATCGTAGGGATCCCTAGCAGTTCTTAAGTAATGTGCTGTGTACCATGTTAGCCACTACGTATTCATCATCTTCAATTATTTCACCAGTCCTGGAGGTTAGATAGAGATTATTATTGTCATCTCAGAGATGAGGAAGAGGAGTTAAGAAAATTCCTCAGTGGTAAAATAGAATTACATCTAGAATCTGATTCGAAGGACCTTGTGTTTTTAGTCATGTAAGACTGCTACAACTCTCTCATTATAACTAGTAATCAAGACCCTCTGGATATTGTTTGTGTTCAGTGTGTTTTACTTGCTTCACTGAACAGATTACACAGTTTAATACAATTGTTATGATAGATTTGTTTTGACTCATCACAACAGCCTGAAAAAATGGACATCTGCTTGCTACTATATTTCATAATCGCTTTTAAAATAGGACTTTGACATTAAAGAAAATGATAATCCAAGCCTCTCAAACTCTGTAAAGACAGAAAAAATGTATCTGAAGAATAAACATGAGATTTTATATTCTTGGTCAGTTTTCGTATCAAAGCCAGAAACAAAACAGGTTATTTCTCTATTGCCTAAAATATGCCTGTGTTGGCATAAATATTCATTCTCAGTTCTTCCCTACTGAAATCCTCAATGAACACAGTGATGCCAGTTACATTCCCTGCAACAGAGCATATGAGACCTAATCTGTACTTAAGACCATTAGTTCAAATGACAGCTAAACACATTTTAAGGTCCTGCGACTTAATTCATTAATGCCACAGCTTGGTGTAACCTTTAGTCAGGGTCGTATAATTCTCTGTGGTCCTTTTGCTTTAGATATAGTGGGAAGCTACTTTGTCTAGTAGGAAAATGCCCTTGATCCGGTGGCATATAAATCTGATGACGTGCCACTCTCTTAAGAACGTGCCTCTTTCTGCTTTCACTGAGAACTCTCATGGCATTAACCTATAGCACCCTCAGTCTCTCCAAACCCTGCTCTCTCAACCTGTCAGTTAGATACCTTCTGCTTTCCAGCATTGCTCTTTTCTTAAAAGAGAGAAAACCTGTTTTATCATATCACCATTTGACTTTATTATTTTATTTTTGCTTCCTTTGCTTTCCAGTATTTCAAATGGATGAACTTCCTTGGCTCTATCGATTTCTGCTTCTATTGATTTCTCTGTGGCAAGTATTTATTGCCTATTTACCCCTTAACCTCCTGCACTTTGCCTTCCAGCCTTTCCAGTGGAGGAAACTGCCCTTCTGAAAGTCACCTGAGACTTTTTAATGACTAAATCTAACAATATTTTCAAGTCCCCTCCCTTCAGTTTTTTTTTTTTTTTTTTTTAACTTCTCTAAGTCACCTTAATGGTTATGGCTTACACTTATTGAGCTTTCACTACAAGGCACTTGTAAGTTCTTCTTTTTGAAGCCTTGTAGAATACTACAAGATGGCTATTCTGCTTACTATCCATTGGCATATGAGAAACTAAGTCTCATGCAGCTGCATGAGAAATACAGGAAGTTAACTCCTTAGGTGCACTCTCTACTTGGTAGTCCATTATTTTGTTCTGTATTAATTATTAACTTGACAGGCATCCTCTGCATTGCATTGCAAAATTTTTTCCTTTAGATACCTCATCTTCCCAACTACATCATAATTTCCTAGATTGCAATGACTATATTTTTTAATCCCCCAAATTATGCGGTTCTCTGGTTTGTCTAGGTAATTAGTGTTATATTTATTATATTGATAAAGCTGAAAGAAGGTGATATGTTCTTCATTCTTTCTGACATTTAATAGCCTGAGATAAACAATGCATTGTAAAACAATAAGTAAAATTAATTGACTCACTCCTCCTGAACAAAGGGCAAATTATATGATGAGATAAACACGAGTAGACTGCAGAATATCCAGGCCTTTAGAATTGGGAGGAGTGGCACTTTTAGTGGTAAGAGGTCTGAATTTGCAACAGGACATGGACGTGAAATATTACCATTCCAGTAAAGAAATAAGTTTATCTTTCCTATTTATTGTTACCCCACAGAGAACTAAGAAACACCAGTTACTGTGATCAGTGGCCCCGATTGGGAAGGAAAAGGGAAGGAAACGGACAAGAAACTGGCCATGAGAAAAAGAGTCAGGTCACCATTCTGATCTAGCAGTAAAATAAAGGTATTGGATTCTAAGAACTTAAGGGACTAACCCTGCTTTCAAATTCTATAATTCTATTTAAAAAGAGAGAGAATAATTAAGATGAAAAAAAAGTGAGAGATTGGATAATCTCACCCAGGGTATCCTATTCTTTAAGCATGGCACTCTCCAGGGCATTGGTAACTTTCCCCTCTTGCCTGGTTGCTGAAAGTCCACTTTGAAGTGAGGGTCTCCATTTCTCCTTCTCTCCAATTGAAATGATTGGGAGAGGGACTGTTGGTTAAAGATTTGAAGATGCCATATTCCCAAACTTACCTGTCACCTCTCCTCTGTTAAACTCCTCTTTCCCAAAATGTATGAATAGGCAGTTTTTGAGAAAGAAGATATGCAAATGTACCTTAACAGATTAGAAAGTTGCTCATGATCATTCAAAGTAAGAAAAAACAAAAATATCCCCCCAAAAACGCCAATTACAACTTCACTGAGGTACCACTTTTTACCCATTAGATCACCAAATTTCTATTCGGTTGTCAACATATTTCATGTTGAGACTATCACTGTGAAAGGCTTGCTCATAATTTGACGGTAGGAATGCAAAATGGCATAGTCTCCAAGGGAGGGAATTTGGAAATATCTAGCAAAATTGTATATGCAGACACCATTTAACTCTTTCTAGGAATCCTACCCAAGGTTACACTAGAAAAAATACAAAGTGATGTATATACAAGGTTATTCACTGATGAATAATTAGCAATAACAAGACAGGAATAATACCAAATGTCCATGTAGAGGGGACTGGCTGAATACATGAAAACCGATGAGTTCATGGTTCATTTGAAAAGAGACAGAGAGAGAGAGAGAGAGGGAAAGAGGGGGTAATCACATGCTACAAATAATCTTCCACAACACAAATTCATTGGTCCACAATTAGATATAGCTAAGGCAATTTTTTTTTTCTAAAAAAATTGGTAATTAAAAGGAAGCATACATTTTTCCTAGCTGCTCTCTATGAATTTTTAAACTAAATAACCCTAGATGATGAAGGAAAACCTTCTCTCAAGAATTCCAACTAACAATTATACAAGAAATGATAGAAGGAGAAAAATCACAGTTTTTCAACAACTACTGAAATATCAGTGCTTTAACTAAATGAAATATTAGTGCTAAAAGATTGATGAGAATTTGCCAGTAAAAGAATCAGGCAATAGCCAACTGAACCAAGGATCAAACTTTGCATCACTAAAAGTGAGACAAGCAGGCATTTGTGCTTCCTGAGGACCAAGTTGCTTTCAAGTACACAGCAATACAAAGCAAAGTGGAGAACGAAGCGGTGCATACAGAAAGGGTGGCACAATGGTGACAGCTATAGAGTCTGGGGATAGGAACTCAGAGATCCACTAAATACATCCCAATCTCCTTGGATTCATATAAAAACTTTAAAAATTAAAAGTTTAAAACACAAAAGTTCCCTTTCAGATTCTCAATTCTTTCAGGTCTAAGAAGTTAAAAATCCTAGATAAAGTATTTGGGTTTCTAAAAAGTCTTCCTAGAGTTAATGACTTTCAATGAGTTTTTCTCAGAAAATTAATTTTTCTAATTTCATTTTATTGTAAATCTCCTTTTGGAGGAATTCCATGTCTATTAGCATAATAAAGGCTCTGAGCCTTTCTGAAGTAAGGAAACTGGTTTAACTTTGATCCAAGGTTTCTCACAGGTCACTAGCCACAGCACCTTTGTGTATAGTCAGGTGACACCTGTTGCTTCACAGGAAAAACTCCCTTTTTAAACAAGCAAGAGGGTGTGAGGATTGGAATTTCGAGCAGGGGTGCCCATGGAACATAGTAAACAGGGTTCTTCAGTCATCCCCCTCCTCCAAACCCTTCAACACCTTTAGAACAAAGTCAGAACTCCTCAGAAAGACACATGCAACACTTCTGGACCCAGGCATTACCTAATATCTAAATTTCCCTCTTGAGCCTCCAAGGGAGCCCTGGGCTGTTGCTGAACTGAAATAGTAACACCGGCCTCGGTACCTTCACATCTGAACTTCCTTCTGACAGAACCATCCTTCCCTTCTCCACTGCCTTACCTACGCTCAATCTCATATCCAGTTCAGATGTCACTTCCTGGGAGACGACCCTCAGCAGCGTGAAGTGTCCCTTCTCTACTCTCCCTGAGCACCCACTCCAGCCTCCATTGTGGTCGCCCTACACTGGACTGTGGATTTGCTCACCTGCCTCTCTCTTTCACTGGGCTATGCGCTGCTGATGACAGTGACTGCATCTTACTTCCTCTGTAATCTCAGTGTGGCATGTTTGGTCAAAACTGTTCATGGAAGAGAAATAGGGAAAAGGTAATAACCAATAAGAACGTGAGAAGAATTAAAATGTTAACATTCAGAGTTCCTGTAACTAGAGATATCTCCGGGACAAATATTGTAGTTAAAAATTCAGAAAAAGGTACAAGAAAAGGACACTTGATTATTTCCAGAAAACCATATTTTATGAGAGATGATGGCAGAGAGTGAGAGGGAACTCTATGTCTGAAAAGGAAGGACACAGAGACACGGGCCTTCTTGAAGCCTTCTTCCAAATGCTAATGCAGTAGAATGCTTTGGCTTACGGAGATAAACTTGGTGCAATCTAAATTTTACCAGATACTCATGCTATGTAGAACGGAAGAGTCACTAGCAGTGGCAGTACCAAGTGGATGTTCGCTTGTGGGGAAAAAGGAAGAGAACTGGCTCACATAAGCTCCTCTCTTCTGTGTCTTTGTTAAGAACTAGAGACAACTGCTTTTTTTCTTTCAATCTTATGTAAAAAGCTCAGCAAATGATATTCCAATGCTATTTCAAGATAAGTTCCCCAAACTCCCTCCTGCACAGGAGTTCTGGAAACACCACTCTGTGCTAGACAGACTGTGTCACTCTCTGACAAGTGTTTTGTGTTTTTTTTTTTTAAATCATGAATTTGCATTCTATGTCTGCATAAATGAATAAACACTACCATTTACTTCCCTTTCCAACAAATTACGTCATGCCAACTCATTTTTTTAAAGTAGATATTTTGCATTTCATATGCAGCTATTAGATAATACCCCAAATGCAGATCACCTTTTCCTTCCATGCCAGAGATTGTGTCTTAATGCATCCTTATCATCTTTCAAGAAAATTGCAAAATGGAGCACCATCAGGGAGTGGCCATTCAATCCATCTTCCTGCTTCCCTTAGTGTGGCATTTGTCATTTCCTCTCTCATGGATGCCAACAAGCTTTCAGTTTGTTGAGTTCCATCAAAACACTCCAGGTGCTTTGGGCTTTTGCTTTCTCTTTTACAGACTGGGTTTATTTACATTGATTCCAAATGCGACAAAAAGCAAACAAACAATTATCCACATAGTCCAGACATCTCTCCCCTTGTAACTCAAATAAAAGCAGCCTGACAATGTCTCCTAGTCTCTGCACTCTACCTCTCTCCACAGGCTTATGGAGTGTGCTAGCTCTGTCCTGGGAAGCTGCCAGGCTGACTGATGAGCTCTAATTGCAGGAACGCAGCTCACTGCCAGCAATTATGCGGGCACAGTTAAGGTAGATGCATTTGCTGTCTGAGTCATCATGCTACTTTTTCTATGGCTGTATAAAGTTCTAGCCAGGGTCCCAGAAATAATGTTCTTTGGTTGAAAAAGGTGTAAATAATTTTAGTGACTTTAAAACAACTCTTTTTTGGAGGAGTTAGCCTTAAACAAAATTGTGCAAAGGCATGTCTTTGTTTTTCTAGCCCCTCTCCATTTTTTCATGCCTTATTTTGACTCCGTCTGGCTTGTCTTTCTATATTCCATGTCCTTGGTCAGGAATACCAAATAGATTTTTACTGAATGCATTGATTTTGATTGGGAGCAATTTTTTGGAAGGATGGTTGAAAAATACTTGGAGCCTGCTTTGTGGAGTACAGTGGGAAAAATACAAGGATCAGTTCGCAATGTCTGCTATGGCAAGTGACATCTTTTCTAACCCCACTCTCTAGAAGAGATTCTACAAAAATGGCCACTTTCAAATATTTTAAGGTAGAATGTTGACATGATAACTTTTCAGACAATGACAAATAGAGTACATTGGCTTGTTTAACATTTATTCCAGTTTTGTTTTACTGACTCTAGCTGTACTGCAGAGGCTACAAAGGTAAAATCCACATCTCCCTGACTCCTTTGCATGGAGAGTTCTAGATGTGACTAGGTTCTGTAAGCTAGGTCTACTATTGTGAAACTTGATTTCAGAACTGAATTATATGGGAAGAAAGGTGGTGCTTAAGAAAGCCATATTGGCTTAGGTGAATAGTGGCTGGCAAGATGTGTCTCTGAATCCAACAAATTTGGGAGCAGTTTCCTGATTCCCAGATCGTACATAAGGTGGAGCCAGCAGTTTCATGTTTCTCCAGTGTCTTTATTGTAGCAGAAGAAACAGCTCCCTGGGTAGGCCAGTTCTGCATTGGTGTCAGAGAGTCAATCTTGGAGGGCCACTCTGAAACTTGCTTTTGCAGCTTTTCTATGTATTCTATAAGCACTTAATTGGCTTCATCAAACTAGCTAAAATGGTTTCTATTATCTGCCACTGTCCCCTGACTGATACAAATTGAAGCACATTAAGTCATTATGAAAACAAGACCATGAGACACAGAGAAGCAATGAAATTGGGATAATTTCCAGCCTTATCCTTGGCCTAACCTTGTTCTTAGAACTTACTACCCCTGATAATACTTTATCAAAACTCACAAAAATCTGTCTTTCAGGGCTCAACTCAAATTTCACCTTATCTATGAAGGCTACTCCTCTAACCTGCACCCCCATCCACCATCATCTCTATTTCACTTGTGCTTTGGCTTGTATCAATCATGGGACATGTGGCTTGTATTTTGAGCACTTTTCTTGTTCAATCATATCTATTATTTAACCTAGATCTTTGTGAGGCTGTGGAGTCCTCAGAAGCTTGGATTTTAAAGATACAATTTCATTGTTGGTGCAAGTTGTCTTTGAAGCACCCAAGCGCCTATGTGCCCATACACAGATCCCAGCACAGTTGCTGTAATACAGTATATATTTAATAATGTTGGTTCCATTGAATCAAAATAATTCAAATTAGTTTATCATAAATTAACATGCATAACATGTTGCTCTTACCACTAGCCTATCATAGCTTAATATAAAGAATTTATACAGAATTTATATCATCTCTAGTGATGGAAGTTCAGTTTTGGCTTACATGGAGAAGAGATTTTCTAATGTGGATCTACATGGGCTGATGGAGAAGGGGTGAAGTTCAGAGGCAAGAAGGGGTAAAATAATTATCTTTTAGCCTCACAGATTGATTTAAATCCTCAGCCAGCACATTATTCATTCCAAATTACTTGTTCCTTTGGTGCTGTTTCTACAGAGTGGGTCTCTTTTGATTAGGTGATATCCCTAAAGCCAATAGAGAGCAGTGGTTATGAATCCAGGCACTGTAGCTAATCTGACTGGTTTGAAATCTCATCATTACCATTTGCTACAATCAGTGATCTTGCATAAGTTATTTAACCATTCTGTGTTACAGGTTACTCATGTATAAAACGGTAGTAATAAAACATAACTCATGTAAATACATGTCAAGAAGACTATAAGAAAGTATGACATATATGTTAGCTAATATTATTATTTACCTAAAGATGTTTTTCTTGCTGTGAAGGTGAATTCCTCAAATTCCATTCATGCATTCTGAAGACATTCAAAGGACATATTTGTTATCTAACAAACTATAGATAATAATGAGCTAGATTGTTGACTATTCTAATGTTCACTGGTCCTTTTTGACATCAAACCTGTAAGTTGATCTCGATTAGCTCCATTTTCTAATAAGTAGTAGAGAAATATGTGAACAAATCTATCCATCCAAATTATGCAGGAAGTCCTCTTTTCACAGTGACTTTCTGGATCAAATGTCTTTGGGGAGGGTGCACTGCTATTTTTTGGCTTTAAAGAAATATGAGGGTACTTCCAAAAGTTCTTGGAAAGATTCAGGTTATCTTTTATTCTGTTTTTCCATGAACTTTTTGAAGTACCCTCATATGAGTAATTCTTGGCACCTAAAAATATCTGTTAATCGAACAAATAAATAAACATACTAACAAACAAATAAGTAAATGAATCAATAAATTTTTTTAAAAAGCAATGCTTTTTTTAACTGTGTTATAGAAAGCCCTAAGGGCTCCCAGGAATGTGCCTCAAAGGACCACTTCCAGGAACTGAAGAATGAGGTTGAGGGGAGAAATGTGAATGATTGGGTGTCAGCTGTTTTTAAAGTTCATATATTAAGCATCTTGCAAAGAAGAAATGGTTATAAATCTAAAAGTTTGTCAAGCACTGCTATAAAATCTCAAGGATTTTTTTTACCCTACTCCAATTCTTCGGTTTAGCCAAGGGACACCTACTCTTGATGTTTTAGTATTAATTTTATCCAGTTGTAATGGAGGCAAAATGCCAACTTTGTTCACATTAATCAAGTTGATTGATTAGTCCACACTATTGGCTTCTTGCAGTGTCAGATTTGCCAGCTGAGGGCAGTAACAAAGTACTCCTATTACATCCAAAAGGGAGGTAGATAATGTTGTATAGTTTAGACCTGACTGCAGGATGGGACACACTTTCAGACCAAACCACTGAGTGGAAAGTCACCAGTTCTGAGAAGCAAAATACAGATCTCGTCCTTTTTCAATCTCCTTGCTCAAGAGGATGACCACAGCTTCTCTAGAACTCTCACTGAGCTATTTCTCAGCTGAGGGCCATTTGTGTGTGTTTTTCCAATTCACAATTCAAAAGGTCAGAAAAAGATTGGATCAACTTAAACTTTGGAGCAGCAAGATTGCAATGGGCTCTTTGTGTCTGCCTTTATTATTATCTCAGTGGTTGAAAATGCCCCTCTGTGTTCACCTGTCCTTGTAAGGATGAGAGAAATAATGCAGTCTTTAATTTCAGATCTTGCTTTAAGTTCATCCTGCTGGGATTCCTTTTCCTGTGGAAAAACACTATTTGACGGTTTTGTAACCAGTAACATATTGCTGTTTTGGGTGTTAAAATAGACATTCATCTCTGGTAATCCTACTCCAGGTTGGTACAATTAGTTTCTATCATCATCTTGCTCTTAATAATTTATATACCCACAAAACTTTGAAGGGCTTCTGGTTTTTCATTCACATAAAACATAACTGGGCTATGGACAATTGAGCTAAACATTTGTTAACCTGTTATGAATTTTTGTTTTTCGTGACATTTACTTACTTACTTACTTACTTACTTACTTACTTACTTACTTATTTTCTGTACATCTGGACCAGGAATTTCTAGAAGTCTGCTTCATGAAAAGTGTCTTGAGATGTCCCGTTGCATTCAGAAGTAGAATCTAAGGTGGGGGAAGAACATGTTTGAACAGAAAAAGCATTGGTTTGACTTGAGGGTATGGAAGGGGACAGCCTGAGTTCACAGCTTGTGTTCACATTCAGGGGTGTTCTGCCATCTGCAGTGGAACTTAGCTGGAACACATGAACAAGCCACATCTTAGATTGCATTTACCCCTAGAGCTTGTTTATCACTCTGATTGCACACGAGTTTGTTTTTACCAAAAATCAGAGAAAGAACTAACACCCTCTGCTTCATCTGTAATACAAAGTTAGGGAAGAAAAGTTTATTTTTTTTTTCCATTTAATTACTCTTTACATGCATTTACAGTAATTAGACATCAGATGCAGTAGCTAAAGCAATTACTGTATGTCATTTCAGAGAATTACAGTATAAACATACAGTAAATACTCAATAAGCCATGACAAGCTACTTAAAAAGTAATAAGAAAATTTAATTTAAAATGTGAGAGCTGAGATGAATGAGGTTCTTCTGAATGAAATGCCCATAATTACAAAAGAGAGATTCTAGCTTTGAAAACCCACCACCTTTAATTTAGTACCTTTCACAGTGTGGGTCTTTGGCCATCTCTCTTCAAAATTAACATTAACAATGCACGATAAACATCTTATAAAATGGACCTCTCTCTCCTCTTCTCCTTCTTCCCCTTCCCCTCCCCCGTCCCTTTCTCTCTTCTCTTTTGCCCTCCCTGCCCCATTTTTGCTCCCAGGCACCTATACACATTCCCAGGCACACACACACATTATGCCCCAGAACATACATTGAAACCCTGGGTGACATTTAAAGCCCATTAACCTGAGAGCACAAAAGTTGGATGTGTAGTACCATCACTGTGTCACTCTCTGACTTTCACATTTGAAGGTCTTTGCCCAATCCCATGTAACACAGTATAGTAAAATGCATAGGGAATTTAGAACTTATCAGACCTGAATTCAAATCTCAGTTTATTTATTGAGGAACCTTGGGCAAGTTGCTCAACTTCTCTATTTCTCAGTTAAATTACTCCTAAAGTAGGGATAAAATTATTCATTAGGGAGTTGTTTAAGAACACAGTGACATAATGCCCCCAAAGTATCTGGGGTGGTATAGGGACTGGGTGAATGGCTGCGACTCTTATGTTATCCATGTATTTACCTAAATGAAATCAATGTTTGGAACATTTACTCTTTTCTATTCAGACTTTTCCAGTTTGCATTATTTCTCAGAATTATAACTTTGATGTGTTTATCAACTGCTACATGACATAAATTTGTCCTCCATTCACTTAAAAAATTTAAGGTGCAGTCTTCCCCCAAAGTATACCAAAAACTGAAGAATAACTCTATGTTCAACATCTTTAATCCACTGTCTTAACTATCCTAGACAGTCTTTCAGGACTGTAGAATCTTTTTCTCTCTCTGCCTCCCACTGTCCTGATCTACCTCCTTCTCCAGTATGTTATAAAGAGAAGAGCACAGACAAGAAAGGGAATCAGACAAATCTAATTTTGGAATAATGAGTAAGAAGTCTCCATTTTAAAAAAGAGAATAATACCTACTTCATAAGGTTTTTCTGAGGATCAAATGAGACAATGCCATTCATTTATTCATTTAATGTTTACTGAATGCTCTTCTACTGCCACCTAAGAAGAGCCTGGCCTGTACAAACTGACTTATAAGTGTGAGTCCTTCCATTTCTATGCACAAACTTCCTCTACTCTCCAGATCAACTTTTTCCATAATATGTTCCATTGAACACTTATTAAAGGAAATGTTTTGCCAAAAAAAGGGCTTCATACAGTTAAGTTTGGGCAATGTTACCCAATTCTTTCCCTTCTTGTTTATTTCTGGTGTAGTTAGGCACATTAAAGGTTATAAAAGGATCAATAATGGTCAAATAGAGCTGCTGGTGTTAAGAATATACGCATTTTTACTTTGATCATAGACACATTACCCACCAAATCTATTATATTAATTTACCTTGACACCATAAGTGTGAGAATATGATGTTTACTGATATTACAGTTTCTCTCTTCCTAAAACCTCATGTTCAGATGAATAAAACAGGATCAGAGAGGGAACCACTCATAGGACATACTTTGCAAAATATATTCAAACAAATTCCACAGTGACCACATAAGGGCAAGTTTCTAAAGTTGGAAATACTGGTTGGTGAGATCCTCCTAAGTGCCAATCACGATGCCAAATATTTACTTACATAATCTTTTCAGAATTCTTCTTAGTCCCTAATACCATTTTAAAATTGACAAAGCTGGCCAAGAGAAATTAAGATACTTGCTCAATGTCACACAGCTGCAAGTGGTGTTCTCACTTCACTCTTCCTCTGCCCTGGTCCACACGAATCTTATTAGCCATTTTAGTGCATGCTCCATTGAACTTTGTAGGTAAGTCAGAATGGGGCCTCAGGCTACATTTAGTATAAATACTCAAGTCTACTATAATGTGGCAACTCATTCAAGAGAAACATTAGCCCTATTAGTCTATGGGAATAGAGGGAACAAGAACATTGGTTCTTGGTCTTTATTTCTTATTATGCATAATAAGATCTCCTTTCTATCAGGAAAACCTCATCTAAATGAAAGAGCCAGTTTCAGAAGTGACTCCTTTTCAGCAGAGGGACACAATCTCATCAAAGATGTCTGGGGACAGTCCTAGAATGCCAGGGGACTAACTAGTCCCCTGGAACTCAAATCACGATAGTGTCCTACTTCCCATTCTCCGATAATCATTCCTGGGCCCACCAGTCATGGGAAATGCAGGGCATATAACCTCCTCCTTTTTGCTTTTATCAGAAATTTCCCTAGGTTTTACTTTTTCCAGGCACATTGGCTCAAAAATGGTCAGGTTATTTGGAACTGGTCAAAAATACAACAATGACAGAAATAAGACAGCTCCCAAACCCTCTCCAGTGCGTTCCCTAGGGAGCTGATACAGAATCACCATCTACAACACAGTCTCCAGGACTGAGTTCTGTCCTGTTACACATGTACTGAGTAATGGATTTTCCACTATTTCCCTTAGGACAATACTTCTGAATCTAATTCTCTCTGTCAGAACATTTTTTACCCACATTCTCGCAGGATTCTTTCCCCCCTCATTTTTTGCATTCTATCTCCGTTGTTCGTGGTTCTGTCCTCACTGCCAGGGTAAATAACAACAATCTCCTTCGACTTCTCTCTCTGTTGTTCTGCCACCGCTTCTCTCCGTTCGTTTTATCTTCCATTTTCATGACTGGTGACTTTATTTCACTTTTGTAGTAACGCAAGCCCACCAATCCCTTCATCTGCATATTTCCCAAATGTATAAAAGATGCTTAAATTCTCAAATCCTACAATTTGGATTTGTTTAGAGAGCAGCTTTTGAAATAAAGTGGTTGCATTCTTTAAACTATGAAAAGAAAGATGAGCATTATGATTTTATTTCTTTTAAAAGAAAATAAAAGGGGAAAAAATGGGCCTCTCTTTACTACTTTCAAATGCAAAACTGGCTACAAGTACAGGTAGGCTTTTCCCCAGAATGAATATACAGAAAAGCCTATTCCTCCAGGAAAGATTTGGAAATACTTTTTAAGCTTGCTGAGGTCTAGTGGAGAATTATGATGACAACAAACCTGGGAAATGATTGTTGTTACAGAATGCCTGTGGAAAGGTTTGTTTTACACCAAAGAGCTTAGCTGATTTGGAATTAAATCAGAAAGAGCCTTGTGTCTCTGAGGTTGAGCAGTCCATTGTTTTCTTTTGGCAAAGCATGACAGGGGTTCAGCCGACATGGTCTCCACCCCCGTCACTCCTCACCCCGGTGGGCATCATGTCAGGTTACAGTGTGTAAACAGACATGTTGGAAATTTGACTACACGTGAGAATTGAAACTATTTTGTGACTACCATGGGACATTCAGTGTGGTACTTTGGTAGTTGCTTTTCAGTTGTAAGTAAATCTTCTGCCCTTTTAAACATTATTATTCTTAGTGTTAATACTTTCTAAAGTGTACAGAGACACACTACTTGTATTCTTTCTCCCTCTTTAAATTTTCTAATGAATTCTGACACTTCATACATTGCAAACAAAATTTCAGATTTCTCATAAGACATTACATTTTGGTGAGTTGTCATTTAGAGACTTCAGGGGCTTTAATTCTCATACTTCAGACACGTATAGCAAGACACATGTAATCTAATGTGGCATAATAGCAAAGTATATCCTAACAAGATTTAAACACTACCTGCATAATACTCTATGAACCAAATGCAGTGTACAGAATATTCAAGACCCATTCTTTGGGCAATATTATAATCTTTCATTTCTCCTCCTTCACTTCTCTTTCTCCTTCTCCTCCACCTCATTTTCCTCTTTGCCAGATCAGATAATAATTTGTTTTAAAACTATAGTTTTAAAAAGTATATGCATCTCCCCTGATACATCACTGTTTTACAAAGTAATCATTGTTGTGACAAAAAGTTACACATTGCATCCAGCAGCATCTAACTTACTTCAAAAACAGAATTAAACATCTATCTGATCAAATCAAACCCATTGGCTCCATCTCAAACACAACAGAATTTAGACTACAAAAGCATTTTTGTCTAAAGATAAATTCATGACTGAACAGTCCTTAACCATCTTGCACCTCATTTCATCACCTAACAACTAGTAATAAATTCAAAAGGATCAATGCAATGACAAATACAAAATATTTTTAAATTATTGAAGGCCTAGTAGAAGAAACCGGGATGATTTTACATTCATATATATTGTATAGTACTTTCCAAACTGTTCCAATTATGTGCTGTGGAGAAAAAGTCGTAATGGTAAACTGTAAAAAGTGCTGTACAACTGCATTATTAATTAGGATAACGTTACTTGGTAGAGGTAGAAGCTTGTGGAAACAATTAAAAGGGTAAATATGTAAGATTATATAATGGTGATAAGATAAACACGGAGAATAACTTTGCATTTGCAAGGTGAAGGAGTTGAAATATTTGAAGAACTTTTCAATTCTTGGAATGGGTTATTTAACTTTAAAATGAACTTACTCTCATTCAGGAAACCCAAATAAGAAAATCACAACAACCTTCACGTTTCATTACTTACGGCCTTATAAAATATGTCAAATCTAGTTTCAGTTTCCCCTTGCCTATTGAGATTAGTTTGGGGATACAAAGAAAATACAGCATGGCCCAAGGGCACAGAGAAGTTTACCAGGTAATCTCGGTTTTCTCAGAAAGACTTGGTTTTAGCCACTGAATCATTAACACCCCTTTGCTTTGAAGAAAACTATAATTAGCCTACTTTAGATATTTTGCCTTGGATTTGCTCATTCCTTTGCCCCAAAAGGAAAAATATGGCAAATACATGCAACGGTAAAAATCTAAAAACTTGTCCAAATGTTCCACTAAAAGAAATTGCCTGTGTGGCTCACAAATGCACAATTCAAACGTGAGCACAAATTCCAGCATGACATTGTGTAGAGCAGAAAGAACTGATCAACCCGTTCCTTCCTGGCTAAGATTATAAAAACACAAATTTCCAATAATTTTGCACAAAATAATTTGGTTTCAAATAGTTTACCTGTATTAAAGTTATATTTGTTAGCTGCATGTGAAGATATAAAACTTTAATTTACATTTAGTTCAGGTGAAGTTATAGAAGTTACGTGCTTGTAGCTAATATTTTATCAAAATATTTTGTGCTTTCTTTCAAGCAAGTGTGTGTGTATGTGTATTTTTAAAAATTTTTTTTTAATCAAGAGACTGGATATATATTCTGGCAATTATGAGGCATACATTCTAATTATTATCCTATAGTTATTCTTTCTCTGAGTAAATCAGAGCTCTAATTACAGACAGAAAAAATAGCATTCAATATTATGGAATATTTATGCCAAATACTACTCTTAGCACTTATCAACTAACCTGTAAGTCCTGTAGAGCTTATACAACAATGTTTAAATGAATATTATCCAGTCTGGCCTTTCTTTTCTTGTTCAATATGTATGATGCCTGATGAGAACAATTTCATTTTCAAAAACTGTAAATCTCTGCTGGCAATTAGTCTAATTCTACTATCTTTATTCTTTAAGGAAAAAAAAAGTTACAAGTCTTATTCCATGAGTGATCACTTTTCTCTGAAAAATCTCTAGCTTTTCTGGAAAAGATATTCACATATCTACTTAATCACAAACTTTTTTGTGCTCTCAAGAGTTAGGGACATTTGATGTTTTTTTTTTCCTAAGACAGTATTCGCACAATTAATTTCTTCTGTGTAATAAGTTTTTAAAACAGAGAAAGCCAAGTAGCAATACTTATTTCTAAATTATTTCATTAGAGAATTTCCTATTTTTCCCACCTTCAAAATATGAAAAACTTTGAGCCCCATTATTAAAATAAGACATCTTAATTTTGTAAAGATTTTAGGTGTACCTGAGAGTATTACTGAATAGACGCTATGTGTTACAGAAAATTTAGACATATTTCTAACTTCTACAGTATTCTTAAAGAGCAATGAGGTAGCACTCTCTCATATTCTCTAAATGTACATGCGTACACACACAAACACACACGTGCAGCACTGTAAACCCAAACATTTTAGGCTGTGTTTACATATACTACTCAGTATAAATTTTGGTGACATCAGTGAATCTACTAGTGTCTACAAGGGTAAAGTTATGGGAATGTTACTTAATCATTTTAAAGGCTTGTAAAAAATGCAAACTAATGAGTGTATTGTATCAAATGAATTAGAATCTCTGGAGATAGAATCAGAGATCCTTCATTTTTTGTAACTTTCCAAATTTTTATGCCTACATTACATTGAAAAATACTGGTACATGGATTTGTTGTTGAATCAGGACCTGCATTAGTCCATTTTCTGTTACTTATAACAGAATACTTGAAACTGGGTAATGTTTAAGGAAAAAATGTTTATTTCTTACAGTTTTGGAGGAAGGAAGGTTCAAGGTTCAGGAAAGACATCTGGTGAGGGCCTTTTTTTTGGTGGGAGCTCTCCACAGAGTCCAGGGGCGATGTACGTATCACATGGCAAAGATGGGGAAGAGAGCTTTTACGTGCTCACTTGGTCTCCTTATAAAGCACAGAGCCACTTCCTGATAACCCATTAAGCCATTGACCCATTAATCCATGACTGAATTAATCCATTCCTCACAATCTAATCACCTCTTAAAGCCCCATCTTTCAAATACTATACTGGGAATTAAGTTCCAATTTGAGCTTTGGTGGGGACAATCATTCAATCCACAGTAGGATCCGACAAAAACATGGACTTTTAGTTTACTGCCAAACTAGCAGCATTTGGTTCCATTTTTTTCTCTAACTTCCTTCTCCTTTTCTTATGACTGAATTTATAATTTTGAAATTCCCTTATACCTTCCTCATCAAATACATGGTGTTAAAAAAAAAATATTGGCAAACTAAGTTTTAGCAATTCCTTGTGAAAACAAATTAAACGTGGGCCACATTTTTTTCATTTGAAGAAATTTATTTTATGTAAATGTTGAGAAGAGACCCAGCTAAGATTATATCTAATCAAATAAAAAGCTATTTAAGTGCAAGGGGTGAAGTTATAATTGCTCTGGGAGCAGGGATGTTGAGTTTTCTGGCTTTTGTCGATTTATATTCTAAACCATAATGCTGAGTTAACAATTTTGCTCTGGGATGAATATATAAACACCTGTAAGATGAGAATTTCAACCTTTCTAAGTATCATATCAGAAATAAATTGAAGCTCAGAGTGCAATTACAATATTAAGTCCCAAACCACTGTATAGTTAGAAATTGTTAGAAAAGATTGTCAATTTGCTCTGTGGGCTCTGGGCCAAATTTCTTTAGGAGACTAACAAAGTCTATATCTTCTATCCTGGTTGAAGGTAAATTTGCTGACAGGCTATTTTCCAGAGCCAATTTGTGAACATCAGAGACACTGGATTGCTTGCAATGATTAGTACAGTCTGAGGTGTTTTGGTTCTAGGCTTCTATAAATACCCTGGGGGCCCAGAAAAAAAAAACATAACAATAGCTATTTTGTGCATCTGTGTGGATGTGTGTGTGTGTGTGTGTGTGTGGTCCTTAGTACACAGATGCAACATCTTTACTGTCACAGCCAAGTGATTATGCAGCGTCTTTTAAGGGACTCTGAGAATTCATTTGTCAAGCACTTGGGGACTTTTTCAACTGAACATGTCTCCTTGTATTTACAAGAGAACTTACAAATAGTACTCTGACTTAAATGTTTGTCCACTACTAGAAACTCATTATACTCTTAAACGAGTTATTGACCTGTAAGTGTCCTTCAATCTCCTTATTTCAATCACATGCAACTCTATTATGTATATATTACCAAAAATAAAAATTGTAGCAACACTGAAAACATCCCCCAAATTGATAAACTTCTCAGTTAAATTCCAAATATTTGCTGAATACCTGCTACTTACCCAGCACAATGTGGAATATAAAAATATGGAATGACCACTTTACTTACTATCTTTCGGTAGCTTTAAATTAAATTTGGGGAGGAAGCCAGAAGAGGCATTCCTCTTGGATTGTGCAGAATTATACAGCCTGGTGGGAAGACAGGGACTGATTCTTCAAAAACACATTTCTAAGAGAGTAAATTGCATCATTCATTTCACACAAATGATACAGGAAGGATAGTGATGTTCTTAAGAATCTGTATTATAAAAG
Source organism: Cynocephalus volans (assembly GCF_027409185.1). NCBI lineage: Eukaryota > Metazoa > Chordata > Mammalia > Dermoptera > Cynocephalidae > Cynocephalus > Cynocephalus volans. Next base: position 145,762,771 of record NC_084461.1, on the reverse strand, counting down.
TGGAAACTAAGACACAGAACTTAAAATTTTACTTAAGTTACTTAGTTTTTATGTGCCTTGGTTTCCACCTCTATAATAGGGGTCCAATGGTAGTACCCATTTTTAGGATTGTTATTAGAATTAAACAAGATGCATCTGTAGACATAAAGATGCATGGGTATATTAATATAAATACTTAGAACCCTTAGAAGTGTGCTCAGCAGATAAGCAGTTACATACATATGTATGTTTACTTTTTTTTTTTTTTTTAGCATACAAATAAGCACAGAAACAGTTTATGAGCTAGTATGAAATTAGGCTCAGTAAATGTTCTCTCGTGTGCATTATGAAGAGAAATCTTGACTCCCTCAAAGCTCTTTTCTTTTTTTCTTTTTATTCATTTATTTATTTATATTGAAACATAGTTGATTGTACATATCTGTGGGGTACAGCATTGAATATCATTACCTGTGTGCAATATGCGATGTTTGAATAAGGATAATTAGTATATTCAACATTATATAATGTAACCATTTTTCTTGGCCCGTTACCAATTTTTCCTTTACCACACCTCCCCCTCCCCCTTTTCCAACTCTGCTAACCTCAGCTCTGTGGTGTATGTACACAATGGACTACTCAGCCATAAAAAAAGAATGAAATTCTGCCATCTGCAGCAATATGGATGAACTTAGAGAAAATCATGTTAAGTGAAATAAGCTAGGCACAGAAGGAGAAATACCACATGTCCCCACTCATAAGCAGGAGCTAAAAAATGAACAAATAAATAAAAAAGAAAGAAAAAAATAACAATCACAGTAATACATTGAACTTTCAAAAAGAGAGATCAAAGCTCTTTCTATGGACTATCAACTCAAATTAATTAGAAGAGGTTGTCATTAATTTTAGCCATTAATCTGAGTTTTCAAGATTTAGAGTAGCCTCTGACCATATTAGGTTAGAAAATACAGAATATTAAACACAGTTTTAAAATATATGTGGCTGGTCAGAAGAAGCAAAAGAGGTACTTAAGATCCTGTCCCTTTTGTCTAAAGTCATTTCATGAATCTTTTAGTTCTTCTACTGTTCATCACACATTAATCAATTTATTTTGTTTTATAAAAACTTTTAAAATCTAAGTTTTATTTTTGGGATAAAGCATCCACTCTTTCACCTTTAGCAACTCAATAACGTGTAAAGAATTACTTAAATATGGAGAAATGCTAGTTTGAACGTGATATTAAACTATATATGTGTCTCTATTGAGGCTTTTTGCCTTGAAAACATTACAGTACACAATAGAAACTGGCTCAGGAGGATAAAGAAAGACACAAATAGGATTTATTGCCTAATATATTTAGAAAACACAGTGGCTAGAATGGCTTCAGGTGGAGCTTTATTCAGGGGCTTTAGACAATGTCCCAGGACTCACTCTGTCTTCTGACTAAACCCTACTCACCTCCACCTGTTTTTCTTATTTACTCTTTTCTCCGCATTTCTCTCCCCCTCTGGTTATAGGAAGACAATTTGCATCTCCTGGGTCTATATCCTTTGGGGTTCAACAAACACAACTGAAAATACAACAAATCCAACATTAAAAAAAAATAAAAATTCACATTCTTAGCCCAAGCAATCTCAACAGAAGCTCTAATTTACGGGCTTCATTCACTAGCCCATAGTTGAACCAATCATTCTGGAGAAGCAAATCTAACGTACTAGTGGCTCTATGTTATGTCATCTACCATGACATAGATAATGTGAATCCATGGATCTATTGTGGATGTCCAAGTGAAAACTGGGGCTCTTTTAAGAAAGAATGAATACCTAAAAGAAACTGGACCTCTTGTGCTCTAAAGCAAAAATCCACTTCTATAGTACCAAGTAAAGAGGACTTCACCAGCACAATCCCTTCACTCTGGTTTACAATTGCTTTGTAATTTTATTCAGTTTAGTAAATAAGACAGTGCCTACTAAGTTTGACATTGAAATAGATGTTGAGAAAAATCTAAAAGTAAATAAAATATAATTCTGTCCTCAATAAATTCAGAACTTAGGGAAGGAAACATGTATATATATTTAATATGCGTATATGTTTTAAAGGATAACTAGGGTTTGCGCATTTAACACAGTGATTTTCAAACTGTGTCAAAGAACTGCTTATTTTCTCCCATTCTGTTGCAGGATAGTACTTTTGTAAAATGCAATAAAATAAACTACTAGGGAAAAAATAATCCCATACTTGGAAACAAAACAATATTGAATTGCTATTAAACATTTTAAATGTTTTCTCTTAATTCTGTATTAACGAAGAATGCACAGACTGGCTCCTCTATGCAGGTCACACTTTGTAGAGTACAGGTTTTTAACTATGTATTGAACTCACATTGTGTTTATTAACAATGCCAAACATTATGATTATGGTGGGAAAGTGGTGAAAAGTGTGGGTGGATACTCAAATAATTGATATTTTGATCTCTGTCTTAAAAGGAATCTTTAAGGAATCCTCTTAAAAGTGTATTTGGAAAAAGAAAAAATATAAATATATATGTTCATATATATATATATATATATTAATTCTTTATGAAGTAATCATCAGGAGTCAGCAACCTTTTTCTATAAAGGGCCAAATAGAAAATATTTTAGGCTTTGCAAGACATATGGTCTTTGCTGCAAGTATCCAATTTGCCATCCCCTGGTCTAGGTCTTCAGAAAATCTCACATGAACCGTCTGAACAAAGTAAGGAATTTGTTAACCCTGGTAACTAAAACCTTAGAGGCTGGCTTCAAGTGAAGCTTGGTACAGGAGCTTCAGTTCTGTCGTCCGGTACATTATTTTCAGTCTCAGGCAGGGGACCATAGTAGAGTCCAGGCTCATATCATTTCTACTGTTACAGTCTCAACAGAAGAGAGAGAACCCTTCTCTACAGGTAGAAGTTTCATTGCATTTTATTTGCTGTAATTATGCCACATGTTTATCTCTGAACCAATCATTGTTCTCAGGGAGAATTTATGCTCTCATTGAACAGGTGTGAGTTTCATCTTCATTCCTGGGCAAAGAATAAAGTCAACTGCATCTGAGTACATGGACATAGGCAGGGGTTAATTTCTCAGAAAAAAAAATTAGGATATTTCTGTTCAAACTAGAGTAAATGGATAGTAGGAAACCAAAAAGGAGTAGTGCCTTTTAGGGGAAACAAAGACAACAAAGCCAGGAACTGGTCAGTAGGGACTGAGAGGCTTAGCTAGCTACCTGCAGAATGCTGTAGTAGAAAACCCGTCCTGATAACATAGAACCAAAATGAAGGATGAGATTTGGATGGGCAGTGGAGATGAAGGGAAACATTTCACATGCACAAAGCATGGACAAAGGCACATGGCATTCCTTTGGCTGTGCTTACACTGGTGGAGAAAAACACACGTTTTGGTATCATATCCAGATTTAATTCTTGGTTCTATCAATGAAGAGTTGCATAAATCTGGATAGATTGCTTTGTTTTTTCTGAGCTTCACTTTCTTTACCTTAAAATGGACATACTTAATTCATAAAGTTATACAGAGAGTAAGTACACATTAGTGCTTCAAAAGCAGTGGCTACTCTTGCTATGATCATAAAATTCTGGCTGAAACCATGGGTTCATTTCTCAGGAGTCAAGGAAGATGTACTTGGTAAGGAAGCGTGAGTTTAACGGCAGGCCTTAAAGAGGAAATAAATTTTGACTTCATTCTATGTGGATATGGACAGCATGGAAATATTGTGGAGCTAGAAAGTGACATAGTGGGAATGATAGCTTATTTTAGGGAAGCTTTCTGGCAGTGAGAAATCTACAAAGAATGTAACAAGAAAGAACCAGGACAAAGATAGTTCTGTTCAAGGAACTCCATGATCAATGCTTTTAAATATCAATCATAAAAACAGAGATTTTTAAAAAAAGACTGTGCCATATATTGTATTTGACACTTCTCAATATTCCATGAAATATAAAGAGATTAATGCTGGATCATTACATAGTGAAAGTAGTAGAAAAAGTTCTTCTTTTGGGCTATGACTAAGGAACTGAATGACCTTCAGTTTCTATTAGCAACAACTGGAATTTCTAAAGTGGCATCTGTGAAAAAGGAACAATGAGAATGGAAATGACCACTGAAAAGAAAGTTTGTTAGGAATTCCCCTTAAAAGGCATCATCTTTGCTTTTTTTTCCAAAAGTGGGAGTAATTATAAAATGTCAGATCTGATGTCAAAAAATATTTTGAAATTTTAAGATAAAGCAAGCAGACATAAGATAGGAAATCACCTCCTATTAACATAAAAATGTCCCGTAATTCCATATTGATAAGGGCCTGAACCAAAAACACATTTTAATTTTCCTGAGCTTGTATATAATCAGTGTTCATGGTATTTACACCCATATGCTTCAATCACCAGAGGGAGGCATTTACCAGCTTGGTAAGTTCTCATCCCTTTACGTGGTCTGTTCTCTGCTTCAATTTCTTCCTCTATTTTTTGTCCATGGGACGTTATGTAAAATGTGACAGATTACAGGTCACCACAGTTGCATTGTTGTGGAAAACTCAGTTACACAAATATTCAGCTTATTTTTATATGATTTTACTCTAACCGAAACTTAAATCCAAGTGTATATGCACGTTATGTTCTGACCAATAAAAATATATTCTTTGGTGCTTCATAACCATATGTACCAGCAGAAATCATAAATCTTGTTTTACAGACTAGGTGTCTAAAAGAGATAGAGAGCAAGAGAGATTAAGTGGATTGCCTAAAGTCACAAGCTAAAGCTGTCTCCCAGTAAAGTTCCTTAATTCTGTCTTTTGTTCCTGCAATCATTCAATCCATTTTGATGTTGGCAACTGTAGAGTCAGATTCTTTATCTCCTACACTACATCTGCAGGCAGTATGAGATTCTGACAGGTGACAAGACTATATTTGAAGTGATAGCTTTCTTTCTTGGACAGAACTGGAAAAAAAAAAATGGAATTTCCATTAAATTCCATGGGCAAATATCAAAGAAGTACTACATAGCAAAAAAAAAAATTAATTTAACTTTGCAATTTTTTTTAAATTTATAATATTGGGTTTAATCAAATAATTCAAATTATTTAGTATCCTCAAACTTTGCAGGCTCTATTAGCAGTGGGTTATATTTAAGAGCTAACATTAAAAATCTCAATATACATCTTTGTATTGGGATAAAATCTTGTGAGTTATTTTGTCTTGTGTCTATCTTTTGTTGTGCCTTATAGAATGAGTTTTAGCTGATAGGTGCTTTAACATAATTTCAGAACAATCAATCCAGATTTTCTGGTTTGAATACACTATGCCCTTTAGCCAAACAATAAACCCTCTTTAGCCAAAGAATATTAATGATGATGATTATATCTCTACATGTTTGTAACCCTTTGCATTTTACGAAGCACTTTGACATAATTTATCTTATGTGGCCTCCATAGCTGCATGAGTGGATTTTATGTTGCTCCCATTTTAAAAACAGACACCCATCAGGCTCTTGGAAGTTAATTATCCTTCCCAAAGCTTCCCAGGTAGTTATTCTCCTTTACTATGGAGAAAACAATTATTTAATCAAGCCTAAAAGATCATCAACATGCGATGCACCATCATTTTCTATTTAAATAAGAAAAAAAATTCTATTATAATTTTAAGATATTTTCAATTTTAGGGTACATGCCAATTTCTGAAATGTTAAAAAAAGTTTTAAAATGATTGCCTAAAACATTGCAACACGGTGAGTTATTATGCACATTTCATACAGTATTCCTGCTCTTTACTACCAGACTTCTCTAAAAAGTGATATCTAGGGACCACATCCCTCTCGAAATTTATTCATACTAATTTCCCTAAAATCTGGCACTTGCCATTCTCAGATCCACAGAAACAAAAGTTTTTTTCTTCCAGTAGACATAGATGGATAGATAGATAGATAGATAGATAGATAGATAGATAGATAGATAGATAGATAGATAGATAGATAGATAGATAGATAGATAGATAAAACCTCCAAAACAAATCCTCCAAATTTAGCCTCATTGTCTGGCCCTATTTGCCTTACCCTGCTTCATTTCTTCAGCTTTCTTAAATGGTCTTTTTTTTATACTAAATTTAAAATTTTTAAAACTAAAGTCATTCTCTCTCTTGATAACAACTTCAACCACAACAAAAAGCAAACAAAACAACAAAGCTATTTTCTGACATATATTTTATCAACAATATAACATTTTTCTTACTTGATCTGTTTAGAATACAAAGGATAATGTTTTTATTAAAGATAATACAAAAAACTGCTTCAATGGGGGTTCCTAAAAAGAAGTTCCAATGGGGTCATTCTGGCAAACAAAATATGGGTACTGATTTATACAATGATATCTATTGTGGGTCTAGGTTTTTTCCAGAATTGAACTTTTGGAATTTTTTACAATATGTCAACATCACATCTAAGTGAATCAATCCTGTATTTAGAGAAACATGGAAATTCCTCCAAACTGGTTCTCTTTAGTCCCAATTAAATAGAAGTGAGCAAATCTATTATAACCAAACTATTTTATTTGTTATTCCCATGTTTATACAGACTTATACGTCAGAGAAAAGTGACCTGATATAGTTTCTTCTCCACCATGCATGCATATCCCGTATTTCATCACACTATTTTAAATGATTTTATTTTATCACATTGCTTTATCTACTTAATCGATCTTTATCTGTCTCCTTTTAAAAATAAGTTTCATAATGGCTGAATATATGTCTGTCTCAATCACCTTTGTATCCCCAGCACCTAGAACAATGCCCACCATTTAAAAAGGCAATCAAAATTCTATTGCATATTTTATTAAAGCCTCTAGTGTAAGAAAGAATTACGTGATAACTCCATAGCAAAAAGGAAAACAACACATTTATCACTCTCATGTCTTAAATTATTATGAAACTGTTCGTTTTATTGTTGGTAGTCAATACCAGTCTATGATGTGTCTGTCTCTAGATGGCTTTGAAATCTAATATCTAAAATCTCAAATTTTAAGAGATAAATGAAATACTTTTTCCTTCTGAGAACTCAGAAATATAATATCTGAAATCTCAAATTTTGAGAGATAAATGAAATACTTTTTCCTTCTGAGAACTCAGAAATATAATAACCAAAATCTCAGATTTTGAGAGATAAATGAAATACTTTTTCCTTCTGAGAGCTCATCCTTGCCCATTTTACCCTACAAAGCATCACTGGCAATTTAACATTGGTAATATGTTTTCTTATAGCTTAAATAGGTATAATGCCATGACACCTGTTCAAAATTATTGCTTCTTTTACTTCCAACTTTTAATATTGTACTATATATTTACTAAATTTTAAAGTTTAATATTTTACACATTTGGATTTTGCTGGATACACTTTTTTATTTATTAATTTTATGGGTAGTATGAGTGTTCAGCAAATTAGGGTTCACTAAATAGAGTTACACCATATTAATAAGCCCAAATCTCTTGGTCCTGATGTTTAATTCATTTATTTTATTAGTATGTTTCTGAGTAGAAGATTTAATTTATACATATTAAACTCTACCACATAGTGTCTTCCTCAAAAAAAAATTTCATTAACTCTATTCCTGAGTAATGAATTTTTTAACAATTTATCACATGAAACATCCCTGGACATTTTCACTTAGATAATAATTTTTAAAATGTTGTTCAATATACCAAACAACAACAACCCCCCCCCCAACCCACAAAAAGGATAAAACAAAACAAATGAACAGAAAGCCTTACTCTCTTGCTAGAAACTTCAATTTCCTTGCTCGTAGGGAATCCATATAAATCACTTAAATCTTGTGTTTCCTAACTTTTCCATTAAACATTATTATTTATGAGAATTATCTCTTTAGTGAATTAAAGAATATTTGTTTTGCATAGAACATCAGCCTTAACTATTGTGTACGAGTGATTAAACTTTCACTTCTCATAAAACACTTCGGTGAAGACACACTTGCTTTCACACCCTAACTACCTACACACTCCTGTCCCACTAGATTTTTTTTTTTTTATTGTAAATTGACAATTTATAAATGCACAAATTTATGGGGTACAAAATGATGTAATGATTTATGAATACAATGTAAGATGATTAAATCAAGCAACTCCACATATTCATCACCTCAAATACTTAACATTTTTTGTGGTGAAAAGATTTGAACTTTACTAGCTTAGCAATTTTGAAATGTCTAATGCTTTATTAACTATATTCACCACACTGTATGATAGGACTAAAAACAACCCACAGTCCTCCTGGTTAACTGAGATTTTGTACCATTTAACCATTGTGTCCTCATTCCCCCCATCCTCCAACCTCCGTAACCACCATTCTACTATCTGTTCAATTGTTTTAGATTCCACATATAAGTGAATACATGTGATATTTGTCTTTTTGTGCCTGGCTTATTTCACTTAGCATAATGTTCTCCAATTCTATCCATGTTGTTGCAAATGACAGAATTTCCTTCTTTTTAAGGCTGAATAATATATCATTTTGTATATGTACCGTATTTTCTTTATCTATTCATTTGTGGAAGGACACTTATTAGTTTTAACATCTTCCTAGCAATGAGCTATGGAAAGGAAAGAAAAAGGCTAACATTTATTGCATCATTTGTTTCAAGTATTTGATGCCACCCAACCCCATGTAACACTTCTTTCAAAAGTGGGATTTGAGGAGGAGGAAACAGTTTGTTACACAGGATGTACTAGGTATAGCAGGGAATGTGATTTATAAAACTCAAACATAAGGACTTGAATATCAAGCCAGGCAGGGCCAGATAGATTGATATTGCTAATCACCACCATGATATTTTATTAATGAATTGGCTATTGATTAAAACCCCACATTAGAAGTCTACTTGATTCATTTTCCAAAGTTATGTTTAGCACATACATTGGTGGTGAGGAATACTTAATGAGCCTGAAGCCATGTTCTCAGCAGGAAAAATCTCAGAACCCAATCTGATAGAGAACTCTATGTCACTGCCAGTGCCAAGGAGCATACCAAAAACATCACCTCCATATGGGTGGCCCACAATAACCATGGCTGCCATAAAAGTGGCTAGATGCCATAATAACCACGCAGATGGTCCACCAACCACTGGAGTGCATCGATATAAGGACAGTCACCAGCAGAGATAAAGAAAAGAAGAGGATGTCTCTCTCCACAAAGCCCATTTCAGAGTGGCAGAAGAAGCATCTGATCTATGATAATATTGGGGACCTGATCACATCTCTCAGCATTGGACAGATTATCTAGGCAACAAATTAACAGAGTAACCATTATTCTTTCAGAAAGAGAGAAGAAATCCAGGGTAATTAGAGGGGGGAGGGGGAGCGAATGGGGGAAGAGGAGAGATTGGACAAGGGGCATAAAGAATAATTAAAATCTGTAACAAAATATATGCTAGTAATATTGATTTGATCAACATATATCAATGTTGAACCTTAAAAATATGTACAATCAATTTTGATTCAATAAATAATTTTTTTTAAAAAAGACTTCTTACTCGGGAGAGTACGGTGCTGATAAAAAAGACTTCTTAGGAGATTATACAAATCTTCATTAATTAGTTATTCTGTAGATTCATAAACATAAAACGTAATCTTATAGTACAGAAAACCAAAAGGAAATTGGAGTAGCAAAGCCGTTTTGTCTGTGTGTGTGTGTATGTGTCATACATTTCTCTCATGCTCGTCAAACTTACTCTCCCCCTTTCTTTCACACTCTCCTTTCTCCCTCTTTACTATTCACATGCAAGCTCTGTATCAAAAGTTCTTACGGGAAACCCAGGACAAAGTCAGGAATTATCAAACTTTGGCCAAGGTAATTTGAGCAGTTATTATAAAATAGTATGATAAAAATGTGATTATTCCCTAAAATACTATTAGCCAGTACAAGAGTTCTAATATTTATAGACTGGCAGACCAAGAATAAATAAATTCAGTGGTGGGGGGGATTATAATAACCTTGCTTAATGCCCATTACCTTACATGGCTTATAACACATGGTCAATAAGTATTGATTGAGTAAATGAATAAAAAGATGGCAAATTATGATATGAAAGATGGTGTGTTTAGATAAGTTTGAAGGAACTTATTTCAAAAGGGATTATTATTTCAATTCAGAAAAGCATTTATTGAACATGTAATATATGGTGGCTACCATACCAAAACCTGCATTTATAAATATGAACAGATATGACCTCTTCATGGGATTTATACTCTACAGAGGAAGCAAATATAAAAATTTACTTTCAATTTATTTTCATCAGAGCTATGATACAGATATGTCATTGCCATGAATGTAAGAAATGCAGTAAGGCCAACCTAACTCAGGTGGGGTGCAGGTGGATGTGGAAATGGGAACAATGGGAAGGGGGACTGGTAACTAGGAAAATGAACCCTAAAGGGCATTTTTAAAAAGTGAGATGTTAGGAAAGGTATTCTGTAACTTTGAAATTTTAAGGTAAAGCTGAAGGGTAAAGAAATATCATTTATTCAAGAAAGGTTTCCTTAACATCTTCCTTATCTAAATATGTAAACACCCCTATTATTCCTGGTATTGAGTTTGTTTAGTCTATTGTCTCTATAATGACTAATTTCAATATATACATTTTTCACTAGAGTGTAAGCTATGTGAAGGCATGGGCCATGTCATTCTTATACACTATTTTATGCCCTGTGCCTAGTAAAGAGTTGGTGTCCCATCATTATTGATAGGCAGGTAGGAGGGATGGATGGAAATGAAGCAGAGAGGAAAGAAGGGAATACAATTTAAGCAAGGGACCAACAAAAATTGTTCAGAGGAACTTGGCCAAGGTGGTAAGTAAACACAAACCATGTCATCAAACTCATTTAAGCCTAAATATAGAATCTCAGTGGGAATTTGTTGAGTCTATTCAAATAAAGAAAAGGAAAAATACAAATGTCTTTAAAGGAAGATTTGATTTGAAATTAAACTGATGAGTATAATCCCAGTCATGTGACTTGATCAGTTAGCTTCACATATCTGCTTCTTCATATTCTCAAACAGAATGGTGAAGCTTATGCATCCCTCCCAGAGTGGTGGGATGACAGGCAGGAAATCCTGCTGTTTGAAGAATTAGGCAGCAGTCTGTAGGAAGAGAATCTGGAAGGACTATCTGTGTGAAAACCACAAGGAGAAAGATCATTGCATGCTAGGAGAAAGAAACTTCTGGTAACCTCAGCAATGATGGGTAGTGCTGCCTCAGCAGAGACCTATCACTTGAGTTCTTGGGGCTTTGGCTGGCAGACCACTGAGGACATTTTAAAGTGGGTCATATTAACAGTGCAGTAATTGCATTAGATGATCCATAAGATCTCTACCATTTCTAGAGACTATATTATTGTATCAACTTATGATGTGCACAGTAACCATATGTGGAATAATTATGCACATGAGCAATGTCCTATTTATCTAGGATACCAACAATTAGAAAGCTTAGCAGCAATTTTAGAGTAAAAATGTGCAAGAAGAGAAACCTAAAATTATATTTTGAATTACCAAAGAAAGATGAAACTCAATGCAGCTTACTTTTTGTTTTATAATATTTTAATAGTTAGAAGAATAATTTTGCTTTAATCAGAATACCCAAATTAACAGAGAAGATTCTTCTCCTACTATTCTAAGTTAGCAGGAATTTGGTGATTAAAAAAGAGATTCCCAATATTCATATTTTAGAACTTAAAAGATTACAAGATAGTATGTGTTCTAAAGTTGATTATATGATGATCCAAATCTGATTTAGTTTACAGTCTAGTGATGTAGATTGAATTATGTACCCCCAAAACTCAACGAAGCCTGAATTGTGTCCCTTAAGTTTTATGAATTAGAAACTTAGCCCCCACTGTGACTGTTAAGAGGGTGAGAACCTCTATTATGGTGACTGAGTGGTGGAGCCTTGAAGAGGTGATTGGATTGGAGGACCATGCCATAGTGAATGGATTAAAAATGGTGGTCAGCAGTGTGGTTCTGAGGGCTTTAAAAGAAGAGGAGAGTCTCTCTCTCTCTCTGCTCTCTCTGCCTCCACCATCCTGCACTGTGAGACTCCTGGGTCACTATCACCACCACCAGATGGACTTTGGACTTCTCAGCCTCAGAAACTGTAAGTAGTAAATTTCATTTTCTTTATAAATTACCCAGTCCCAAGTATATTGTTATAAGGAACACAAATAGCATAATACAGAAAATTTGTACCAGATGTGGGGTGTTGCTTATAACAGATACTTGAAAATGTGGAGATGGCTTTGGAACTGCTTGTTAAGGAAAGGTTGGAGGAGTTTGTAGGACTCAGAAGAAGACAAAAAACAAGGAAAAGTTTGGAATGCCTTAGAGACTGGTAACATGGTGATGAGCAGAATAATGACAGAAATATGGACTGTAAAGACCATTCTGAAGAGGTCTTGGAAAGAAATAAGAAGGAGTTTTTTGGAAACTGGGGCAAAGATCAACCTTGCTATGAATTGGTAAGGAATTTGGCTGAACTGTGTCCATACCCTTGGACTTTGTGGAAGTTGGAACTTAGGAGTTGTGAACCAGAGTATTGGTGGAAGAAATTTCTAAGCAGCAAAGCATTAAGGAAGCTGCATGGCTCCTTGCAACAGCCTATGCTGAGTCATGGTGGCAAAAGCACAATGTAAAGCCAGAATTTAAAAGGGAAGCAGAGCATAACGATTTGGAAAATTTGCAGCCTGGCCATGTGGTAGAGAAGCAGAGACCATGCAATGGTGCAGCCCAGTGACCATTAGCTAAGAAGATTAGTACAAAGGAAACGGATTGTCAAGGGAAGGAGAAAAAGGCACTGAAGACATTGCAGAAGGCTCTGGGGCCAACGCTTCCATTTCAAGCTCAAAGACCTAGGGAGACAAAATGGTCTTGAGGAACAGGCCTGAGTTGCCCTCCATGGGCTCGCTACCCAGGGCCATTGTGGGATGCTGCTCCTCACACCAGCAGCTCAGCTTCTCTGGCTGCCCCAGCTGTGGCTAAATTTGCCCCAGGTATGGCTGGACATGCAGCTTTGAAAATACAAGCTGAAAGCCTTGGTGGTATCCATGTGGTGTTAGGTCTGCAGGTTTGCATAATGCTAGAGCTGTAGAGGCTTGGGAGCCACCACCCTGATTTCAGAGGATGTGTAGAAAAGTATGGGGACCAAGGAAGAGATCTGTCGCAGGGACAGAGTCACCACAGAGCAATGCTGAGTGTGAACATGGGATCGGAGTTGCAGCAAAGAAACTCCATCAGTGCCATGTCTCGTGGAGCTATGAGAGTGGGACCACAATGGAGACCCCAGACCTGTGGAGCTACCAGGGTATGACACCAGCCTGCAAGAGCTAAAGTATCAGCTGAGACCAGGAAAGTCATAGAAGCTGAGCTGCCCAAGGACTTGGGGACCCAACCCCCACACCACCATGCAGAAAATGTCAAACATGGCGTCAAGGTACATGATTTGCCAGCTTTGAGATTTAATGGCTGCCCTGCTGGGTTTTGGACTTGTTTGGGACCTGTTTCTCCTTTCTTTTGGCCTATTTATCCCCTTTGGAATGGGAATATATACCCTATGTTTGTCCCACCATTGTATCTCGGAAGTAGATAACTTGTATTGATTTCACAGATGGGACTTTGAACTTTGGACATTTGAGCTGAAACAAGTTAAGACTTTGGGGATAAAATGAATGTATTTCCATGCAAAAAAGAAATGAGTTTTGGGGGGTCAGGGGTGGAATGTAGTGGATTGAATTGCATCCCCCAAAACTCATTGAAGCTTGAATTGTGTCCCCTAAGTTTTATGTATTGGAAACTTAGCCCTCACTGTGACTGTTAAGAGGGTGGGAACCTCTATTATGGTGACTGAGTGGTGGAGCCTTGAAGAGGTTATTAGATTGGAGGACCATGCCATAGTGATGAATTAAGAATGGTGGTCAGCGGTGTGGTTCTGAGGGCTTTAAAAGAAGAGGAGAGTCTGTCTCTCTCTCTCTCTCTGCTCTCTCTGCTTCCACCATCTTTCAATGTGAGAAAGCTGGGTCATTGTCGCCACCACCAGATGGACTTTGGACTTCTCAGCCTCAGAAACTGTAAGCAATATATTTCATTTTATTTATAAATTACCCAGTCCCAAGTATTTTGTTCTAAGCAACACAAACAGACTAATACATAGTCATTTTTTATTATTTTAAATTAGTTATCATAAAGGCAATAAACTAAACAAACCCATCACCAGGAATAATAGGGATGTTTACATATTTGGATATATAAGATGTTAGGGAATGCTTTCTTGGTTTATCTTTTTGGTTTATCTTTAATAGCAACATTTAAACTTTTACCTTTGACAAAAAAAAAATACTTTCATCGGGGAAAATAGTTTATAAATATTTTTATGTAATTACCTCACTTAAAAAAATAATACAATTTTCAAATTTTCTTGTATAATAAAATTACATTTTTTCTAGTACAAAGGTAAAACCTCCATGACAATAAAATTAGAAGGAAAGGAAGTGAAAGAGTCTAACCACTGAAAAAACTTACCGTACAATAACAATCATTTTGAAATCATGTATGAGTACAACACTGCAGAGCTAGAATTACTAGAATTCTGCATATTATTACCTACCTAGGTGTGCTATGGAGAATAACTATCAGTGATTGATACATGTTTGTTTGAAACAATTTCATAGACATTTTCTAGAATAAAAGATATATGCCATGTCAAGTCATTTTTCTACTTGTTAGAAATAAAAGTCCAGTGCCTTAATTTTCAATGACAGCTATAAAATGACTAATTGTTACAAAAGTAGATGATAGACTAGTAGATGATATATTATTTGATACTCCTCTCAAATAATATTATGTTTTTGAAGCACAGTGTTCTACTTTTACAGAGATAAGTAAGACAAACAGAATATTTTGAAGTTAATTGAAGAGGAATCAGAATAAGGAGACATTTGAGCTTATGGAAGGAAAGAGAGGAGAGAGTAAAATTGTGGTTACTAGAGGCTGGGAAGGAGCAGAGATAAGAAGAGGTTGTGTAATATATGCGAAATTATAGCTAGAAAAATAAATTGTAGTGGTATACAGTAGTGCTAAGCATCTATAATTAATTACTTATTGTATGTTTTCAAATGGCTACAAAAATGTATCATCACAAAGGAATGATAAATTTTTGCAATGATGTATTTGCTAATCACCCTGATTTTATTTCACACAATGTATACATGTATTGAAATAAAACTCCATAAATATATACAATTAATATGTGTCAATTGTAAATAAACAAACAAATAAATAAATAAAATGGAGGGAGACAATATAGTTCTGCAAAAGTAGCAAACTTAATATTTATTCTTTGGGAAAATTAATTTCTTTAAGAGTAGAGATTTGTTCTACTAATTCTCACTGAGTTTAAAAGAGCATTTATTTTTCTGTTTTTCAGAAGACATGCAAAATAAAAATAAAAGTGATTCTCTTGAACCATAAGAGAACTTATAACTAGGTAGTTTCCTATTAAAATCAGACTTTAATAAGAATAGAATATTAAGGGGTATTACTAATCAGAGAAACAAGCCAAGCATACTTAAGGATAAACAACATATGATTCTGCCACTGATGAAATTAAATGCTAGAAAGGTTTTAATATTTCCTGTGACTAATGAAAGATGGTCAATAAAATCAGCAACTGTCAAAAACCTAACAACATTGCAAGTTGAGAGTTTGGATTGAATTTAAAATCTTTATTTGGTTTCTCTATTCACATTTAAGAGCACAAATCTAGTTAGTGTTCTTATTACTTTATAAATGAACCACTTCATTTTAAATGGCATGTGTCTGTGCCAAAACATAGCACATACCCTGCCACAACTCCCTGACCTACTATTAAAGTGACAAACTGCATTGTTTTAAACTCAGATATCTCCATGAAAAATCTTTCTTTTCCTGACAAAGACAAAAGGTTAGACCAGATATACAACATCAGAGGAGCATTATCTTGTCAAGTGGCTGGAATATATTAATACAGGGAGGAACCCTTCAGTTAAAATTTTAAGGATGGTTGAAGGAAAATCTTTATGCCTGTTATTTATATTACTCTGGTCACGTGGGGAAAAAAAAGAAGAATAAATCTTTGTGACTATTCTGATGCATACTGGAAGAAATCCAATTTAATTAGGAAAAAACACTGCTAACTTGGAGGTTGAAAAAATAGGACTTTGAAACAAGTATAAACCATTATAAAATCTGATTTGTGATTAATAAGCAGTGAATTCTCCCCTGAAAGATATGCACGGTTGGTTATTTATTCAAATATCGTAGTTTACGCTCTACATGGCAGTCTCTTCTTTTTTAAAGAGTAAACTGTAAAACTCTTTGCTTGTTTACATCCTTGTTCATTTTCCTTTTAATAAGATAAATAACAGTGAGACTAGGGATACTTATCCTTGAAATGTCTTAGGCTGTAAGAATTGGATAATTGACTTCCTCTTTCCCTTATATCAGTGTTTAGCCAGAAAGAGCCAGAATAATTAATGTGGTCTGACCCATAGATATCCATGGTAAGTCATGGAAGTTCAATATGAGAAAAGAATATGTCAGGTACCAGGAAGTATCAGTGAGTTCATAACAGACCCATTGTGTAGAAAACTCAGGCTTGGGCATAAAACTAAAACACCATTTCTTAGCTATAGCAGAACTCTATTATGATGTGGCTGCTTCATGGATTAGTTCAGGATTTATATGAGTGTACCTGTGTTTTAAAAGTCAAGATATGATCTCTAATATTTTTCAGTGATTTTATATGCTTGGAAGCACTGAACATTGGAATGAGACATAACCTTGGCCCTTGGATTTCTCAGACATTAGAGGCTATTATTCATTTCTACACTAATTCACCTATTCATTCATTCAACAAATATTTGTTCAGCACACCTATGTGCTGGACATTTAACAAGCAATAATAATAAAATGTAAGTGCTGTTATAAGAAAAATACATGAAACGTATTTATTCTCTGGAAATGGGAAGGATGGTTAAGGAGACCTTGCTGATGGATGTGCCACTAACCTGTCACAGGAACCAGCCAAACAGGTCATATTCTGGCAGAGAATAAGGTACGTAAAGGCCCAGAGGCCAAAGCAAAAGCACTTTTTAAAAACTGAAATAAGTTCAGTAAGGTTAGAACTTAGATTGTGTTTTTTCTTTTACTATTTTATTTGAACACAAAGTAAATAAATGTAAACTCTTGTGCCAACTTGCTTATGTAGAACCAAGCTTTTCCTTTCAGTGTTTCAAGTTTCCTCGGATCACTTGAATTCAACAAATATCATGAATGTGCCACACTTACTGCTGCAATCTGAATGTTTGTCACCCTAAAATTCATAGGTTTGTGTCACCCTAAAATTCATAGGCTGAAATCCTAACTCTCAAGTTGATGGTATTTGGAGATGGTCCTTGCGGGGCAATTAGATCATGAGAGCAGAGCCCTCATGAATGGGATTAGTTCCCTATAAAAGAGACCTCAGAGAGCTCCCTCGCCCCTTCCACCATGTGAGGACACATAGCAGGTGCTGTCTATGAACCAGGAAACTGGCCCTCCCCAGACACTGAATTTTGTGGTGCCTTGATTTTGGACTTTCTAGCCTCCAGAACGATGAGAAATCAATTTCTGTTGTTTATAATCCACCCAGTCTATGGCATTTTTTAAAAAAGACGACTGGTAAGGGGACCTTAACCCTTGACTTGGTCTTGTCAGCAACACACTCTCCTAAGTGAGCCAAGGGCTGGCCCCAGTCTATGGCATTTTTTATAGCCGCCCAAATGACTAAGACACTTATTTTTCTAGTTTTGTTTTTTTGACTGTGTGTGCAGTTGAATTGAAATAGTATTAGCAAATCCTAGTCATTGAATTACTGCCCTTCTCCCATAAAACTTTGGTAGGCATCTCTGAAAATACAAATGTTTTCTTAGTTATCACACCAATGTAAACAAAATTTTTTGAGTGGGGGAGAAGATACTTCTATTATTAGAACAAACAAAAAACAAAACCTCCCCAGACTAATTAAGCAAGATCCTCATAGTTCAAGCTGTAAAATAAAAAGTCGATGTGTCTTATTATATAAAAAATTAGGGACTTCTCTTCATAACACCAGGCTATTATCTAAGGCCTTCAACATCTGAAACCACTGAAGTCCAAACACAAACAAGCAAAGGAAAAAGTCCAAATTCCCTTCACTGGAGAACTTACACATCATCCATTGATTTTTCTGCAAGAAGAAATTTCTCATCAACTGATGTAATTTCATTTGCTTTATGCAGCTAACATAAGGAAGGAGTAGCTGAGACTTCTAGCATGATGTTAACATTGTTACTATATACACCATGATTTAATTGTTGATTTTGACCTCTCAATAATGTAAAGATGGGAAGAGACCAGAAAGAGGGCAAAGGTTAAATACAAGTAAGGCATTGAAAAGAGGGAGAAGACAGACATAATAACCTAGAAAAGCATTCTCAGTGAAAAATCCAATTTGACTTCAGCTCCTATACACAGTATTTCTTGTGATTAAATAATGAACAATGGTGGCAGCAAAAATATTAAACTCTTATTAAGCAGTCACTATTTATCAAACATCAGTTAAGTGCATTATGTGGATTCTCCCATTTAAGTTGCACAGTAATTATGTGGGGAAGGCATTGCTGTCTCTTGCTTTTAGAGGGGAAAACTGTAGCTCATTGAGGTTATGGGAACTCAGTCAGAGGTAGACCAGGAATAAAATATAGATATCTGGTAATACTCCACGCTCTTTTGCTTTATCTTTGAATTGTCTTTATTTTAATAATTTATTTAATTTTTGTTTACGTACTTATGTATAACTTATTAAACTGTGTGGTTCAAACTTGGTCTTAGTTCATTTTCTGTTACTATAACTGAATACCTGAGACTGGGTAATGTATAAAGAAAAGAACTCTGTTTCTTACAGTTCTGGAGACTGGGAAGTCTAAGAGCATGGTGCTACTATCCAGGGAGGACCTTCATGCTGCATCATAAAATGGCAGAAAGTAACACATGGCAAGACAGAGAAACTGTGCCAGCTCAGGTTTCTTTTTCTTCTTATAAAGCCACCAGTTCCATCATGGGGACCTGACCCTGATGATCTTACCTGATTCTAGTTATCTCCCCAAGGTCTTACCTCCAATCAACATATGAATTTGGGATTAAGTTTCTGACACATAAAATTTGGGGGACACATTCGAACCATGGCAAACCTCAAAATGCATAAAAAGATATTCTCTGAAAAGACTTTCTTTGACTCTCAGTTTTCTTCCAAACTATTTCCATGCCATTGTTATTTTTTTAATAGTTTTAGAGATTTATGCACACCCAAGCCTCTGTGCCATGCATATATGTGTATGAGTGTATGTGTATTCATTTTCCTCTCATTTCTTATGCCAGGGCTAACATACTCATCCTTTTATGCATCTTTCTAAAACATTCAACATTTATTTACTTAGTACATTGTTTCCAATTACTTTTTATAGCTACATAGCATAGTGTTCAATGAAATATACTCGTATATATACCATAATTCATTTAATCAACCCAGTGGAGAGAAATTTAAGTTATTTCCAATCATTTCCTTTTTTAAAAAGTGCTGTATATCATCGTGAATTGAGATAAAGTCTCCATCGGGTTGTATCCATGAGTGACTAGAATAGCAGAGAGATAAACATATGTTATGTGTGACAGTTCTCTGAAATTTGGAATCATCTCTTACAGTAGCATAACTTGACTTGTCATAGTTTCACTGCATCAATGGCTTTAATTAATGACCTCTCTACATCCATGCCCTTTGGTAGAGCCATGCCACCTTGAAGTTGGGATAACTGGTCAATTTCACTAACAGAAAAGGTGATCTCAGTTTCTCTATGGATTATCAAAGATTCGTGTGAATTCCAGTTTATTTAATATCTTTAAGACTTCACATTCAAAATAAGATAAATGCGTGTGTGTATGATTCTCATATGTTGAGGGGTCAGGTTATCTCTTATTTCTTCATGAATCATTGACCTAATCAACTAATAAGTCTATTCAATTAAACATGTAAAACCAGTCACAAACATTTAAAAACAGCCTAATAATAATTCTTGTTGACATTCACGTGTGAAGCACTGAGTGCTGCAAGTATTTCACATACTCTTGTTCAATTCTCACACCAAATTGTAAGGGAAGCACAATTATCCCCATTTTAAAGAAGAGGAAACTGAAGCATGCCCAATGTAAAATACAGCCTGTATGAAACAGAGTAGGTCAGACTCAGAACTCCAAGACCATTTTCTAAAAGGTTTTTCAGAGGTAGCTTTCTTAAGAGAAAGCTATTAGGTCTGAAATGAATTTCTATAAGAGAACCAGCCATGGGTTAAAGATGAAGAGTGCTTTATCCCTATCATTTTTAGGACTATAGCTAAGATATAACTCATGCTCATTCATCCTCTGAAGACTAGGTAGGGAAGGATCTCCATAGAACATAGTATTTAGGCTGTCATACCACTCATCTGTGTATTGATACAGTCTATTTTAGGATTTCCAATCACTCAGTATTGGGAGATGCATCGCTGGGCTGACAATGGGCTAATTAATAGTTGCTGTGATAAATGACTGCCCACCATTATATTATTATCACATAGCATTTTACTTTGCACATAGTAGGTGATCAAATGTTTGTTGAACCCAAGAACTTGGAATGAAAGTTTACACAACATGATGTTTAGGATATGTGGGATTGAAATTGGCAAGATGATTAGAGGAGCTCAAGAATATTCCACCTGCAAACTTCTTAGAAAATTAGGGATATTAATTTACACAATAGCTAATTTCCTGAAAAGTGGCCTGAAAAATCACACATTTCACAGACCACTCATATTTTATATTGATTTGCATTATCTAGTAAGAGCTCTTAGTCTTCATTTTGGATTGATCTTTAGTTGGCTCAATCTTCCTTTAATTAAACTTCTCTGCTATTTTCCCTTCTCATTTGTCTGTCTGGTCTCACATGGTTAGTGATCTAAAGCAACCATGACACACACAAAAAATTCTACTACTACTATGACCATAGTATTTAACAGAAAAAATGAACTCTTCTTTTTTCTAATAGAGAATATTTTAGTTTTTCATGTCAACTTTAAAAAAAGAGAGATGGGGCCGAGCCCATGGTGCACTCGGGAGAGTGCGGTGCTGGGAGCGCAGCGACGCTCCCGTGGAATGGCCAGTGCACTCACTGGCTGAGTGCCGGTCACGAAAAAGACAAAAAAAAAAAAAAAAAGAGATGTATTTTCTTTTCTACAGCAGTAGTCATTTGGAGAAACACAGTTTATTATAGAATAATCATAGTATTGGGTTACTTTGCGTTGTAGAAATTATGAATCAACTTGCTCTTTAATGATGAATTTATTCACTTCAAATTAATTTTCACAGCATTTTTACTAGTTTCTCTTCTTTTATATGGAAAGCACTTTTGATTTGCAGGGAATTAATTTTTAGTCCAGAAAAATAATAAAAGGCATGACTTTGGAGTCAAGCCGATCTAGGTTCAAATTCAGGGTCAGCACTCGCTATATTTGTATCTTTGGGCAAATCATTAAACCTCTTAGCCTCTAATCTTAATTAATAAAAGTGATGACAATAATAACTCACAATATTTTAAGAAGATGGAGTACAATAAGGTGTTAAACCACTTAACCCAATGTTTGGTATATGGTAGCCATGTTTACTAATACTATTTTTGTCATTACTTGTTGCATTGATAGCTAAATTCTAGTGTATTTACTGGTATTTCAGATTCAGGCTTTACTGTTGAAACAAGTCTGTTGGCTTTCAGTAAGAAAATAAAAAAATTGCCTTAAGTCAAAAATTTGCCTTTATTGACTAGATTTAAAAACACAGTGTTTTTTTAAATAATGAAACTTGGCTCAATAATAGCAAAATGAAATCTAACAATGGAGTGTTGGGTTTATTTATTATTATTTATCATAACAACTGATGAGGCTATTGATTCACTCTGTCTATTCAACCTCTGCATTTGATATGATTATCATTAGAATTTATGATGTTCGTGGGAACTAGACTCAGAGAGTTGGAAGATAACTGTGGAAAACACTTTAAAATATGAATTTACTATAAATCAAAAGTGCTAAAAGAAAACAGTATGTGTCACAGAATAATTACATCCAAAAGTTTGTGAATTTCCAAGAAAGGTGGCAACTTGTTCTGGTTTTCAAAGCAAAGTTAATGACAGTAGATATATGTACCTCTTCGATAAGTCAACTATACCAAACAATATATTAAAAGTACAAGTACAGATAGTATGTATTACATTTCCATGCATACCCTTATAAAAAGAATAAACTCTAGCTAAATAAATACCATTAGTCTATGTATCAACCAAACTTTATTTCTATTAATTAGTTTACTTACATCTAATTAATAACTTTATTTAATCTATTCCATAGTCTACTCTTCTGAGGTAAATTCACAAATAGTTGATTCTGCCAGTACTCCCCTACTATGAACTATAATTAATTTGGGGTTTTTATTAGAAAATGATTTCCAAAGGCCAGGATGACAGATGTCCACTATAATAATTCCTGTACTCTGAGGCTGGGTGAATACAGAGCTGGAAGGGAAAAACTCATATCTGCTTATAGAGATTTACCACACCAATTCCTCACCAATCAGATTGTCAATCACATCTCATTAGTTTCCTAATTAAACTGTAAGTGTAATATGTATGTACAGATGATATTTTTGAGTTACTGAAATCTTATATTCATTTTCTAAAAGGCTAATCACATTAAATCATTGAACATAAGAAAAAAAATTCTATAGCTGTAATAATCTAAACCCATTTTTCAAAGAATAAAAAAACCCTATCAAATAATAACATTGTTATTCTTGGGAGTTTTTTTTTTTCCTATAGCAATCAGATTTTAATTATGAAGCAAGCATCAAACATGACAAATAGCCAGTAAAATCAAATGACTATCTTTTGCCCAGTCAGCTTTCTTCTTGCTTCCTCTTTCTGATTATCCTTAAGAAAGCAGGATAATTTTTTAAAAATTCAAAGCAAGACAGAATTAAATGCAAATACCCGTGAAGAGTGTGATCAAATTTTCAAGTCTATAGCCACAAAACCTTTTTCTATAGTATCCTTGCAGGATAATTTCTTAAGCAGGAGATAGCTCTAATTTGACAATGGTTCATAAAAGTATTTTCATCAATGGAAGCACTGCAATGAGACAATGCTTCCTAGCACTTAGGAAAAAAGTCAGCTTTATTTCTTTGCACATGTAGGGAATACTACCAGAGGCAGGAAAAAAAGGAACTATCATTTTTCCTTAGTAAAACACAAAAAAAGTAGTTATATGGAATAGACTTTGTTCTTGCTACTACTGGAACCTTGAGCAGAATAAGGTGGGATATCTATTAGACGGATTGCATTTAGTGTTATATGTACTGTAAGAATGCAAATATAATTTTCTAATTAGTAGAGTGACAGATGAGTCAATTGGTAATGTGGATATGGAGGAAAACTTGGCATTGAGGCCAGCAAGGGACACTATCATAAAAGGCCCTGAAAACCATGGTCATTGAGGAAAATCTGTGAAGGGCCTGGGTGTTAAGAGTAATTCCATCAAGGCTAAATGGAGGTGAACTTGGACACTTGGGGGAAAGGATGGTCTAGAAGTAAATGCATGTGAGTTAGCATTCTAATCCCTGTGAATTATTGGCACTTTGTATAAGCTAAATAAATATTACTTTCATAGAATCTGGTATTAATTTCATAGAATTAGAAATGCAGATATACATTACCTTCTACCAAAGCCATAATTCTTTATAGTGGCAGTTAAATTATATTTTATAATTAGATTCAGCAGTATTTCAAGGTTGATATAAACTATTTAATAATGGATTTGTGCTATCTTGTTTGAAACAGACCACTGTTGAGATTCATTATCTGTTTTTACTTACTGTCACTGATTTTTTAAGTAAGATTTTAATTAGGTATATATATTTTTTTACAGAAATATTGTGAACCTCGTACAGAGAATTCCCATATACCCCACCCCCAATTTCACCTATTACTAACATCTTACATTACTGTGGTTGATTTGTCACAATTAATAATCCAATATCAATACATAACTATTAACTTAAGTCCATACTCAGAATTCCTTAGTTTCTACCTGTGCTTTTTCCATTCCAGTATCCCAAACAACATACCACATTTCATTTAGTTGTCATGTCTCCTTAGGCTCCTGTTAGATATGACAGTTCCTTAGACTTTTTTTGTTTGATGACCTTAGTTTTGAGGAATAGTAGTGACATGCTATGTAGAATATCTCAGTTGGGACTTGTATGATATTTGTTTCATGATTAGACTGTGGTTTGGGGTTTGGGGAGGAGATCACAAAGGTGAAGTGCATGCTCATTCTTTATGTTAAGGACACACAGTATGGACATGACTGGTCACTCGACAAGTGTTCCTGGTTGCCCAGTTCTTCCCTTCTCTGCTTTGTCTCGACTAGACTTTAGCAAGGCTTCTCTCCTCCCGACAGACCCCTGAACTTTGTCTCCTCCAAGCCTGAGCAGACAATAATTGCAGAGCATGCCTCCCTTATCACCCATTCTGAGAATCGGCTGGCCACGGCAAGACGTGTTTTCTATCAAATTTTTCTGGTTGTTATTCTCCCTCATTTGTCCAATGTACTAGTTCACTGGGGCTGCCGAAGCAAAACACCACAGATTGGATGGCTTAAAAAAACAGCAGTTTATTTTCTCACTGTACCGAAGGCTAGAAATCCCAGGTCACAGTGTTGGCAAGTTTGGTTTCCTCTGAGGCCTCTCTCCGGCTATGGATGGCCACCTTCTCACTGTGTCTTCACATGGTCTTTCCTTTGTGGGGTGCATACCTGGTGTCTCTTTGTGTGTCCAAACTTCTTCTTCTTATAAGGACCCCAGTCAGACTGAATCAGGGCTCACCCATATGACCTCACGTAACCTTAACTACCTCTCTAAAGGCCTTTTAAATCTTCAATTACAGTCATATTCTGAGGTACTGGGGGTTAGGACTTCAACATATTAATTTGGGGGAACACGATTTAGCCCACAGCATACAACTTCCCCTTATTTACTGCTGTTCCTTCTTACTTTATAAAAGAAAATCCTTTTATCGTTTGATTTTGAGACACTTGCAGATTTCTGAGAGCATAGCAGTCTCCCTATTATAACAGGGTTTTTTTTTTTTTTTTCTTTTGGATAAAATTTCTCTTTGTCTACGTCTGGGGTTGTTTTTCTTTGGCACACTGTTGATGTTGGCTTCCACCACGTGACTGAGAGAATGTTTGTCAGCTTTCTCCAATGTAAAATTTCTCTTCCCCCCTTTCATACTGTACTCTATGGAAAAAGTCACTGGTAGAATTTGACAACGGGTGGGGAGTTTTGTGCCTCCTCAAAGGCAGAGTCTTTACAAAGATTATTTGGAATTCTGCATGGGAGATATGTCTATTCTCCCATTTGTGTATTTTTTCAAGCATTTATTTATATCAGTATGGAATCATGGATATTTATTTATACATTGGGTTATAATCCAACACTGCTTTATTTTATTGCTTTGAAATTGACGTTTAAACCCAACATTTTAAGCCAAAACCCAGAGGATTCATGTACATACATGAATTTTAGCCAAATGTTGTTACTCTGTCATTGATCAGTGTATTTAATGAATATGGGTGGTATCTGCAACTCTAGCTGCTTGCTTCCATGCTTGTCTCGAAAACCAAAGTAATAATGTGGGAAATCTGTAGGTAACCAGCTGGTTCCTGTTTTTAACATGACGACAACTAAGAACTGTGGCTACTGTCAATTTGCCAAAAACAGCATTGAGTGTTAGGGGCTAGTAACATTTCATCTAGTTTTGTTAAGTAAAGTATAGATGTCGAGTAGTCATTCATTCAACCAACCTATATAACCTTCAAACATTCTTACAAAGAATTCTGATTATAATGATCAAGAAGGGCAGAGCCATAAAAACATTTCTCACCAAAAAAGAGAAAAGAAAGCTAAATATGCACAATAGAAAACTAACGAAATCTTGACAATCCCTGAAACATACAAGTAACTTTGTTTGAAATGATTAAAACAATTTAGTGCAAGTGTTCCATACTGTTCCAGGGCACTGATTCACCCTAAATGCAGTTTCGGCAAATTTAAGAAAGTTGGGTGTTACTTTTAAATCGTAACTCTTCTTGTGACCTTTTAGATTTCCCCGTAATATTTTGAATTTTACTAGATGCAAACAAAGATTTTGAATTTTGCCAAATGTAGATATTTAGTATAGCCTTTGAACTTCTCTCTGAGTAAATCAGTTTTAGAGTTTCTATGGGGAGATGTTTACTTATCTTTGTATATACATATTTAAACTAAAAAAAAAAAAGTCCCGTGAAAACACACACACACACACACACACACACACACACACACTTGAATCTGTACTAAGGACTGGGAAATGTTTATGAGCAATGAAATCTCCTGAGGTTTGACCTCCATTACTTTAAATAGGGTGGACTACAGATTGTCATTTAAATCAGGGGACTAACTAGGCAAGTGGTTAGAAATTCTCTCACAAAAAAGTATGTTTTAAATATATTTTCAATGCAGATGGACCTTGTAGTTTAAGTGCTTGAAGTATCTGTTAATGCTATATCTATAATTTCTATAACATGACTTTATGAAATGAATTGGAGTGATTCAGCTAATAACGTGTAATAATTGGCATCCTTCATTTCCAAAGGAATTCAAGGGGGGTGAATCTGCAGTGAAGATTGGCATTGATTCAGTTACTTTGACCCCAACTGAAGAAATAGAATGAGTACAGTGCTGCAATTTACATTGCATAGATGGGACCCATTACAAAGTCTTGTGAATGTCTGAGGGAACAGTAACTACTCTGGTCAATGAACCAGCCTGACTTCACCAAAGCAAGCAGATCCATTGCTTTTGGCTAGAGGCACTAAGCCACAATAAGAACTATTCTCATTTTTATGACAGTACATGCACTGATGTTTTGACATTTCTGTGATTTACACAATTTGGTTGAAAATAAGTACTTCATAAATTCTGGGAATGAAAAGGAAAATTGCACTCAGTTCAGTTTCAGCATTTTTAGGAGGTTATACAGTATATCTTGCAGACTTGTAGAATAGCCAGACAAAAAGAAAAGAAAATGAGCACAGTTGCCAGCAAGGATTAATTACCAAAGTTGATTAACTAGTTGTAAATGTTTAAAACCCTTTAGGTGTAATATTCTTACGATTGCTTCCTTTTGTTTTTCTACTGGGTATTGTGTATGCTATTAACTCTACCTTAAGAGTATGCAGATTCCTAGAATAAAATAGTAAGTGTTAAATCTTAGTGGTTATAGGGTTTGGGGGACACACAGAACTGTCTTTCAATTTCGACTCCAATTCTTAGAAGTCAGGAGAGTTCTTGAGCAAGATATTTAACCTAAACAAGTCAACTTTCTCATTTTTAAACACCAATACTAATTTTGACTTCATACAGTTTTTGCAAGCAGATAATGCATATAAAGTGTCTAGAATGGCATATGATAAAGCAATCAGTATTAGTAGCAGCAATGTCAGAAGCAGTGGTAGTAATTATTAGTTATTATAAAAGTTCCTTTTGATCAGGTAATACTTCTCTAATTACAACTTGACCAAGGTCCTATTCACTCTGATGTTTAGAAAGTGGAAGCCATTAATTAAATATGTTTGACTTCTTCTCCCCCCACCAGACACCATTCAATTAGCAATAAAGAAGACTATTTTGTATCTATTATATTAGCCACGTGTCTCTAAACCTTATATGGAGTTTTGTAATTATTTTCCCCTCAGCTTTGTAAGATATACCTTCATACCCTCCCTTAATTTAGGCAGAGTGGGCCATAGGTTAATCTAAAATGGATTTAAATCAGGGGACTGTTAGTCTTTGGTTCTTTTAACATGACCTTCGCACAGCCAGAGTATATTTCTTTTCCCACTCAGGTGGAAACAAAACAGCATGCACTAATCACTGCCAGTGGACTTTCTTTGGGTATATCAACCTTACAGTTTTGGCTTGGTGACAAGAGTTTTGGCTAGAGAGAAAGTTATTGAGTAGTTTCGGAGATCTGATTACAACATGCATGATCAATTTTGAACTAAGAAAATGCTAAAGATGGATTTTCTTACTCTTGTTCAGACAGACATATAAAAGGAGGAAAGAAAAAGCAAAATATGAAGCAATGGAATGCATAATTTTAAAGAAGTCAGTTATGGGACAGTCCCAAGAGAGTTATGCTCTGGGGTTCATAAATCTGTCTGCTGTTTTCACTGTTCTATCATGTGCCACTTGCTTTTGTTTTATCTGTCTGGACAAATTAGCCAGCAATGCATCATAAATATCCTTAGTTAGCAAGGGCTAGTTTTCCTTAGGGAAAGTTCTCTTTTTGATTTTCTCCTCATTATAAATTGCAGGTTTAAATAAACTGTTAGGAAATCAGAACAATTAAGTTATTATTCCTATAATCAACTTTCTTGATGTCCTAATCACTCAATCATTTAAAATACTTTGAACCCTGGTATTTTCCAACCAATGATGTCATTCATTTAAAATAGGGTTACCAGGAATATCATATTTCTTACTTAGATAATATTGTCATATCTCTTACTTATGCTTTTATATGCATATTAAAATGTTTGTAAGAATTTATTGACTCTACCAGATGTGCTGCATTGATGGGGTGGAGAATGCTTGTTCATTTGAACAAGGAATTTACACAGCCAACTGTGGTCTCTTACCATTTTTATGCACTTCACAGCCTGTTTTCTAATTTTAAATATGGGTTCTGATGTGTATATTTATACATAGCCATTCTTGAATAAACCTGTAACTGTAAGCCTTTGGGAGTGATTGTGTTTGAACATCTGGACTCACCACATGTTTTCAGTTGGAACTGAAACATCATTTTGAAGATCTAGGTTTTTTTAAAAGGAATATATGGTGATGACATTCTACAGGTGTTCCAGATGATAAGAAATGTGTTTTGAACATATGATTTAGGATTTATTGTAGCAAATAGAGGTGTAAAATGATAATTTAAACTGAAGTAGTTTTACTAAAGGCTTGTCATATGTCTTTCCATTATATCACGCAATTAAATGTTCTGATACTGTTTGAACAAACAAATTGAATTATATGACAATCCAGTTTTTATATTATCTGTGGAAAATCAATGATCATTTACATTACAAAAGAGTCCTTGAGATAATATCAGTTTTCAAGCACCTCAAGTCATACTTCGTGTTCATTAAACACGTTAAGAATTACATACTCTCTTTTGAGGTGCTAATATAATCGCTTTTAATCATGACTAGAAATTTGCCTTCATCATAAAATTGCCTAATGGTTAGCATATTTTCTTATAATACTTAAAAGAGAATATTTATCTCAGTCTTCTCTTGTAGAAACTGCATTAACCTCTTTATAGGAACCCTATGGTTTGTATTTACAATGCATGTATCTGTCAGCAGAAGCTAATTAATTGGAATCTGTTGCCTTCTATGAGGAACTTTGAAGAATGTACCATTTGCCTGTGCAGATTAAAGAAAACACCAGGAGCTAATTTGAACAGAACTTTTCTGAAATGTCAGGAACCGTTTAATCTAATAAAGAAAGTTCACGTGAGGAAGACTCTTCAGTCACTGACTTTTCATACACTACAAAACTAACAATATAACCTTTCTACATATGTGCATGTTCATTTACCATGTTATGTGTACTGTAATTATAATAACATCCAAACAAATGTATGAACTAAGATGGTGTGGCAATCTGCATATACACATGCAGAAACAGTAAATGAATGGGCACTTTGTTTTAAAATTAGGATTGTCTCCATTTGTGAGTTCACACATAAACTCTTGATATTGTGGTTACAAATCTATCTCACTTTGCGTGATGATTAGGTTTCTAACTAGCTGTGAATAAATAATTTTTTTAGTTAAATTAATGGTTTTTAATGTATTTCAGTAAAGTTGTTCTCTAAAGACCATTTTGACGAACTTTTTGTGAAAAATATTTTTAAAGCTAATAATAAACCTTACAATTTAGCATTTTATTGAGTAAACAGGTTTTCCTGTACCAGCACTCCTTGAAGCAGGATGCACCTGTTATATTTTTTAAAGTTGGCTGTATAATATGTACAAGAAATATTACTAATTTTTTAGTAAAAAGAACACAGAGATCAGATAATTTTGTTGTTGGAAGTTTCTGAAATATAGATTTCAGCCTCCTGTAATATGATCTTTAAAATGTAAACTGCAATTGAATTCAAAACAATCAATCACATTTTACAATTATGATAATTCTTATTTTGACAGACTCTTATATTTTACTTTTAGATGACTTAAAATGCAGCAATTATTTCAGTCCAAAAAATTCTTCCTAAGGGTCAGCATTGACTTGTGCCTGTGGGTAGAGTAAGGAAGCTGCTGCTTGCCAGTTCAATGTCATTGAGATCAGCAAGGAGCTTTGATTTTCAGGATCCACACCATAGTCTAAGAATATTTTTAAGTGAAGGAACTGAAACTGAAAACTAGCTACAGGTTCCTCATTACTTATTCTTGCTTGTTATTTCAGAATTTTTTAGTTGTAGCTATTTCTACCCATGCTTCAATATTAATGTCAACATGAAAGGGGATTATGATCTTTTTTTTTTTTTTTTTTGTAATTTCAAAGAAACTGTCCATAATTCCAATGAAAGACTGGCGTGCTCCTTCAGACATATAAAAGTAAGATTCCAGTAGAAAATCAAGAAGGAAGATTTTGGTAGACCAATGCCACATCAATGAAAACAAAATCTATTTCAACAAGTTATAAATAATTGACGTAGTATACATGCAGAGGACAAAGTTTAAATCCATCTCAGATAATAAGAAAATTACATCTTTTGTTTCCAACTATTGTTATATCAGCCAAAACCTCAAAACTTATTTAACCACGTTTTATCTTAGCTAATATGCTCTGTGCCACATTAAAACTCAACAATGTCAAAAATGGTGTAATAATGAGTATAATATTTAATCTGACACGATTAAAGATCCTGATAAACTTCCAACTTGTGATCTAGCTCAACATAAAATAACGTTGAAAGGAAACTTTTCCAAACTTTCTCCAGTAGAAAAGATGAAACAGCAAAGAAATTTTGAGAGTAGGGACATATTCCTGCCAATATATATTAGGTGGGCACCTTTAGGACAATTATTTAAAAGTATTATTAATAGGATGAATATTCCCTATATACAAAAAATATTTCTGTATGAAATAATTTAAAACTCCAAGACCCTGGAAATCACATTAATTATGAATTTACTCTTAGACATTTTTAAAGTTCTTACACAATTTGAAAAACAAGAATGTTTGGCAAAGTGAAGACAAAATGAACATGATATTGAATGTTTATGAATCATGAAATAATGCATATTGCTTTGGTGTGTAATACAAAGCTGGTGTTTTTGTTGTATATCAAAGAAGAAAATCTGGAACATTTCTCTTTCAGGAGGAAAAGAGATGATTGAACTGAACAATTTTTAGTACGTAATTTTAAAACTAATGTTCAAAAGTTTTAAAACAAAAGTACATATACCGTATTATTGGTATATGCACTCTTTAGGAAGAAAGGAAAAATCATACAAGTCATGTGAATAAAAAAAATGAATGAACATTAGTAAACTTTTAAAAATGTAAATAGTTTCTAAGTAACTTTCTAACTTTATGACTCCAAGAAATCTTTCACGTAATATATAATTTGTAATTGCTCATTCAAATTTGGTAACTAAGCCAAAAAAAACTATTTATTTTCCACCTGATATTTGGCCATTGGGATTTCATTAATGCCTGAGAAATGCTATTCTTGATGCTTTTTTTCTTGCCAATCGTAAAAGAAAGACATTAGAATTTATTCAATGTTTACTAAATATATTCTGCCTTTTACAGACTGTAAAACACCTCTATACTCTCTCCTCATCCCCTTTCTTCTTACAAATAATTTCACATATTGACATAAATTGCACAAGAACTTTTTCTTCATTTTTTTATTGCACCCTAGGAGATACTAAAATGAATTCTTTACATTCATGCCAGTTACCAACTTCCCAACAGTCCTAAAAAAGTCACTGCAGTAATACAGTAATTCTTTCCTCCTTTAATTTTCACATCCTCAGTCAATTGCATATTTTACATACACTCCCCATGGACTTAAATCTTTTGTAAGAAAAATTGGAAAATGAAATAAGTCATGCACAGGAACAAGTCTTCCAATGAATTATGTATTTTTGCATGCAAATGCTTCTATTTTCACAATATTTCACTGTTAAGCATGTGCTCTTGTAGGATTTCCTTTAATCTTATGCTACATATTTTATTGTATGTCCGTGTTAAAGCCATTAACTATCTAAGTGTCACTCTAATGATTCCAGATTACCAGCATTTAAATACTTTATGTGGGAGAATTCAATTAAGACCATATAAAATACAGTTAGTAGAAAAAATACAGACATGCAAGGATAGAAAATGTATTTATTAATTTGGATTAATTTAAGTTAGAATGTCAAGTAAAAAAATGGCTTTATTATTAAATCTGTCTAGTGCTCTTAGCTTTGATCATAGACTGCAAGGTAATTATACTTCCAACTTATTGGGACCCTGAATGGGACAGGAAAACACAATCCAATTACAAGTGACTAACACTACAAGATGCTCTTATCAAAACAGAGCAGAGTAAAATTTTACAAACCTGTTGATAATATTATTCCTATATTCCCTGTAGACTTATAACACATTCTTAATTTGGTTTTGTTATTACAATTTCACCAGTAACATGAACAACACTGACTGACCTCACCTAAGAGCTAGTCTCATTTAAAAAATAATGACAGGTGAAGACAGAGGTGACCTAAAATATCATAGGTAATTTTTTATTTAAAAAAACAACTTGAGACTCAATGATATCAAACAGCATATAAATTATTAACCTCATTGCATTATCTCTTAATCTCACAAACATTTCACATTTTTGTGCTGTTTATATACGTATATGCTTTCAATAGTAGCTTCTCAGTAAAGACTATCACAGCACATGCTTCTGAATGAGTAAATTATCCCACATTGTAATGATTTGATCAAACTCTACAAGTTATGCGCCTTATCATTGGTTCCCCCAAACTATGGAAGTTAAAAAAAGCAAAAGAAAAATACTGCTAAGCATACATACAGGACAAAGCTGTGCCAGGGATAAAGTATGGTTTATACAAATGATAATGAATAATTTGGTCCGTGTAGAAATAATATATATTGTGAATTGCATCACAGACCACAGTTGGAGTTCAATTTCCCAACTGTGAACTCAAAGGTCATGGAAATGCAAACAATCATGTAGATTTTCTCTTAGGAAAGATTTAGTAGTTGTTCCTTCATTTAATGGCAATTTTTCTTGTGAAATTATTTACTTGATGAAGATGGACTAATATGAAGGAAGAAAACAAAGCAGTTCAACATAAACCCGGCATTATATTAAAAAGTACTCATGGTTTCAAGTGTTTTCAAGTGTAATGATGTCACAAATAGATAAATCTTAACTGTGTCTTACCTGTAGTAGCAGAGTGTCTTGCTAGTTAGTGCTGAAAGTCGAAGAGATGCAAGTCTCTAAATTAGAAAACAAGGGGGTGTTTGCATTCCCAGTTTTAGCAGAGCTAGAGTGTTCTATGCATAAGTGATAAATTGCCTCTTCAAAGTCGTCCTGACCACGGTGTGCATGGGCAGTAGTTAGAATCACTGCCCGCTGCTGCTTGTGCAGCTTTCTGCCTTTGCACAGAGTCCTAATACATGAGAGTGCCGGAGAGCATCCTTTTCCCCCTCATCTCTCTCCCCCTCCTTTTTGCGTGGTCTTTCTTCTTCTGTTTCTGACTATGCTTCTCTCTCTCTAATGGAGAGTTATCATTCGACAAACAGGCAAAGAGGACAGGCTGGCAGGCAACTGTGCAGCTCCCCTCCTGCTGAGGCACATGAATGTGTTGTGAATAAAGACAAAGCCCCGAACCAGTACAACACGTTACACTCTGAAAAAGCGCTGCAATGATACTCTGCACTGCAACTCCGCAGGCAGGCAGGCAGGCGTGCAGGCGTGCAGGCAGGCAGGAGGGCAGGGGAGAGGTGGATCGTATTCCCCTTGCTCTCTCCTAGGAATACACATCATAAAGTTTGGCTCAGGACCCTTCCCCTCCTCTAGGGGACTATGATTTCTGCGGGAAGAAGTTCTTTTATTAACTGTCTGGACACGTTGAACAAAAGTATTTTAGATAGCTTTCTTTTATGTTAAACTTGGAGAACCTAGCTAATCCCCAAGTTGTTGTCAAAGTACCTGGATTTTCTAACTTTAGAAGATAAAGATAGAGATCGACTATGTTAGGTTCCAAATAAATGTTTTCATGGTATAAAAGATGGATTTCTCTAGTCTGAGTATTCTTGAGGGACTGAGTGGGGAGGGGTTAGGTGGAAGGAAGGTGAGCAGACAAACAAAAAGCATCAGTATCTCACAGGTGCCAAAAATAGAAATTGAGATAAACTAAAGTGAAATTGATGAATGAGTCTGCAAGAACATCAGTGGAAAGGGATGAAAAGAGTAAATAAAGTGGAGTCACTGATTTTCAATACCAATCATTCAGTTTTGATAAGAGAAAGTGATTGTAGTTCTATACTTTTTGTTTTGTTGTGGCTTTTGCGAGTATTCATATGTAAGTAAGCATAGGCAACATATATCCTATATTTAGGAAAGATTTAGTAGATAATAGCCTGCAAGTATTTGCATAAGGAAAGCCAGAATTATTTTTTCATCTTAAAGAAGCTACAGGAACTTAGTGAACTATGTATATAGAGCTTTGGGATGCACCCCCCCCCAAAAAAAATGTTGGTCCCAATCATACTATCAGAAAGAGACTGTATAAAGGACAATATTATAATCCAGACATTAGGTTTTGGAAAATTAATCAAGTGTAAGTTAGGATCAGACGTATATGAATGGTGAAACACTTGAAATAAATAATGTCTGGAATAAAGTATAAATTTACTTCTATCCCTCATGAAAATGAAGTCGGGAGGTAAGTAATTCAGGGATAGACGTGAGCCATCATCAGGGATCTAGGCTTCTTGCTGCTCCACCATCCTTAATATGGTTCATAGTGGTTACTCACATTGCAGCCATTAGATTGATGTCCACACTTCAGGAAGAAAGAAGGATGAGGAGAACGTGCTCCCTGTGTAAGGACATATCCTGGAGGTTGGATGTGACATGTCTTTGTCCAGAAATAAACCACATGGACAGAGCTTTCTGCAAGTCAGACTGGAAAATAGAGCATGTGTGGTCATGTAGCACTATGTACATGGCTAAAAATCTGAGGATTTTCCTATTAAGCAAGAAGGAAGCCATGGAATATGTGGGAAAATATAGTGACTGTCATAGTAAGGATAATGAATATTGTAAATGATACCACAACATTCATTCTACTTTTATCCCATTGTCATTATATCCCATTGCATTATAATTTAGGAAAATGATCCCATCTTCAGCAAGCAATCCTGATTAGTCCAAGGCATTCGTAGTAATAGCACCATACACATAGGTGATAGGTTAAGAAATCCAGGCTTGAGCCAATCAGGGCATGGTATTCACTTGGAAGCAGGTATTGGCTAAAGCATGGCATGTTTTCTAACACTGGCCCAATCAAACTGAAGGGAGGCAAAATTGTTCAATGTGTAAGAAAGGATTTAGGATCCAGTATTAAGATGAATATGAAAATTTGGAGGATAAAAAGGAACTGGGTATTTAACAAAATCAATGAAATTTTGGATTAACCAACTCTGAAGCCAGCACTAACTCTGAATGTCTAGGTTTGTTTTCACATCAATATGCTGCATTACTTTTTAAGCTACTTTGATATGTTTTTCTGTTAGTAACTGAAGAATTCTTAATTCTAAGTACTTGGTGGATAATTCCTTGCTCACATTCTTAACATGATGTGTGAAACTCATCATGGTTTCATTGTTCAGTGATATCTATTTTTTTTAAGTTAAGAATAAAAATTATAAAGGGCATAATAAGATTCAAACTTTAAATTTATTTATTTTAAATAAATTTCTAACAATGTAATTTTCATTGACATTCCATGCAGATTATTAGAGAACCAGTTTGTTGACTGGGGGATGTGTCACAAACTAATACATTTAAATAGCTGCTTTTTTTGCTGTTACAATTACTATTTCTCAGAATTTAACTAGAATAATAAACTATCCTGTGTAGATTTTCTCTCACTTCAGTCTATAATAATAATTATTGTATTTTAGTAGATAACATTTGCCCATGGGTGTGTTTACCCTATGCCAAATTTTGCTGTAAGTATTTATAATGTATGAACTCATGTAATTTTCACAACTTTCTGTGGAATACATTATTTTATTCTCAATTTATTTTATGAATTTAGAAATGGAGTCATGCACAAAACTAAACTGGCACAAGAAGAAATAAAAAATCTGACTGGACAAATCTCTCTTAAGGAAATTGATATTCTAATCAAAAGCTTTCTAACAAACAGAACAAAACACTCCAGGCCCCCATGACTATATTTGTAAATGCTCAAGTATGAAATGATACCTCTTGACACAAAATCTTTACATGCCCTTTTAGCAAACAGAGTAAGAGGAAACACTGCCTAACTGATTTGATGAAGCTAGCATTATCTTGATATCAAAACCAGACAAAGGCATCTTAAAAAAGAAAAGGACAAGTATCTCTCATGAATTAAGATGCAAAAGTCCCTAGCAAAATAGTGAAATGAAAACTAGTAATATACGAAAAAGATACTATATTATGACCTAGAAGGCTTTATCCCAGGAATTCAAGTTTGAGTTAATATGAAAAAAACAACAATATAATTCACCATATGAACAAATTAAAGAGAAAAGTTATATGATTATCTTAATAAATGTAGAAAAAACATTTGAAAAACTCAACACCCGTTCAAAATAATTAACATTGTCTACTCTTACTCCTTTTATTCGACTTTGTATTGTATGCCCAGCAACTGCAATAAGATAAGAAAAAAAAAGTCAGAGAAAAACAGACTGTAAAGAAAGAAGTAAAGTTATTTTTTTTTAAATCAGTAAGTCTGGTCATGTATATAGAACATACTAAGGAATTTCAAAAATAAAAAGATATCAGACTAATAAGTAAATTTGGCAATATCAATGAATGCAAGAAAATATACCAGAGTCAAATGTAATTCTAAATACCACCGATAAACAATTATAAAACAAAGGAACATATACATATATGTATGTATATGTACACATAGTTTACTTACTTTAAAATAACATCAAAAACTTTAAATGCATAAAAAATAAATTTTTTAAAATGTTCAGTATCTGTACACTAAAAACTAAAAATAGATTGCTGAGAGAAATTAAATGAGACTAAATCCATGTCCTTTGCTTTGAAAACTCAATATTGTTGAGATTCCAATTTTTCCCAAATTGACCAATAAAGTGAACTCAGTCCCTGTTTAACACAGGTGGATTTCTGGGAAATGGACAAGCTTATTTTAAAATGTATATGGAAATACAAAAGACCTAAAATAACTAGAATAATCTTGCAAAGGAAAAACGAAGTTAAAGGACTTGTACTATATATTTTGGAAACTTATAATAAATCTACACTAATTAAGATAATGTGATATTGATGTAAGATTAGCTATGAAGATTTATGGAACTGAAGAGAGAATTGAGAAATAGTCCTTGATTGCAACGGTCATTACAATGGATATATACAGTTTTCCAAGCTCATCTAATTGTATATTTAAGATTGGCTTATTTTATTTTATAAATAAATTATAAGTAAATCATAGCTCAATAAATTTGGCTTAAAAAGAAATGAAAGAAAAACTGAACCACTGAACATTAAGTAACTTGTTTGAGATCACACAGTAAATACCAGAACTTGAAACTTAAACCTTAATTTATTAATTTTTCTTTTAACGAATCATTTATGCTGACTCTTGATAAGCTCAGAAATAATTTTGAGTTTCAAGAATTAGAAATTTAAGTTAAATGATTGGACAAGAAAAAGGGAGAGAAAAGAATAAGGGACATTGATCTGAACTTGAACTAGAACGTCATTAGAGTTTGAGACAATTCCGGAGAACTTCCCAATCTTTATTTCTCCATGGTGTCTTTTCTGACACTCACTGTAGGTGATTGATTTTTACCCTCTTGCCTATAACCTTATTTCAGTTCACTCCTCTGATTTTCTGCTGGTTTGTCTTAGTTTTTGCTTTGTGATAACTTCAATTTTCCATAGTCCATTTTGAAGCCCCCCATTTATGGCACTCTTTCTGCTTAATGTTTTTCATGTTCTGTAGTTCAAATTCCAAAAAGAGGTCATCTAATTGATCCAATAAATTTGGGGTAATTTACAGTAGCCTCATCATAGGTCACAAGTGAGCTATAGATTGACTAAGCTTGGATGTTGTCTCCAACCTTAGATCTATTAGGTGCGGCATATAAGACAAGGTTTATGTAATGAAAATGAGGCTGCTTGGATGGGATTGAGTGTGGTAAATGCCATTGGTATTTATAGTATGGTATTTAGTTTTAGTGTTCTCTGAGATCATTGCCAATATTGTGAAAGGAATATGTATATAAGCATGCTTATATATTTATGTATATATACATACCACATATATAAACATAGACATGTAAAGAGATATATTCCTCCTAGACAGCACAGATCCTGATAACTTTATAATTCTAATCTATGTAAAAACTTCACACTCCTTTCTTCCTTTATTCCCCCATCCTGTCTATTTTTATTAAAGTACTTCTTCTTACAACTTTCAAGAATGTGTTTGCATCTCTGAGTTTGTGTGCGTATTCAGACATAAAAAGAAATAATTTATTTCTCTTAGACGTCACCGAAAAATAATGTAAATTGTACTTTCTGCAGATCTTTTAAATATTGAAATGGGATTTTTCAAATAAACAAGATTGTTTTTCATTTTTAAGACTCTTAAAGAATACTGAGTTTGTATTCACAGGCCCGCCCCTGGTCTCCTACACTCAAAACTCCTCCACAAGTCGAATTAGTGAATGATGACCCATATAAAGATAATTAGAACAACAGAAGAGGCTAATAAGTGAACATTAGTCATGCCTGCTGAACAGGGTGAGCATGGTTCATCCCACTCAAAATTCTGCTTAGCAAATTAATTTCTGATATCATAAGGAAAGCACTCATTTCATTTGCCTCCTTGAATTTTTGTTTGTTTTTGAATAAGTGAAGGAAAAAAACTATAAAATTATGAAATATAGAAAATTTGGCCTCAGTAAAGCTACGTCTGAAAAAACAAAAAACAGAATTTGCAATTTTTTGTTACAAGGCAGAAAACATCAAAAGCTAGAACAATGCATAACATTTTAGTGTCGAAATGCACTTATGAGAAAATATGTACTCCTGTATTTGAATTTACCATTATTACCGTCCTTACATGTAGCTAAGAGAGGCAAAGTTGTACAGATATGATGGTCCAATGATTTTTCATGCTTTGTCATTTTGAACAGTAAATGTTAGTTTGTTACTAGAAACTTAACTTAAACTTCTTGATCTAAATACCTGAAGCATTACATTAAGTACTACTAATAGCAGCAAATATATTGCCTATGAGACCATAGATTGTATTTTCAATTGACCACACACTTTTGTGAAATCAATTAATATAAAAATCAATTTCCTTGTAAACTTCAACCCCTACTTTATTTACATTTTACCTTCTAGAGACAAATAAAAACAGACTAATCTCTACTTTATCTACTGACTTATATAATATTTAATAACAACTCTCATTTAATGCTTTATCCCTTGCCCCATCCTTCCTGTTCAATCAAAACATGACTAATTTTCACTAATTTCTTCTATGACATGGCTTACAAATGTTTTATAATTCTATTCATAGTTCATTGAACTCACTACAGTTTATCAAAATTCTTTAAAAGATTACGTCCAGATGTAGTAGATAACTCCGTTTCTGCCTGCCTAACATTTCCCCCACTTGTCTGGTTAAAAAAATCGAGAATTCCTTTTGAATGCAACCCATTCTTGCTTTCCTGTAAGTCATCTTTGAGTTCAAATGATTGAGGTGCATTTATCCCAACCATAGGCCACAGCAGTTGGTTCAGAGATGGACATATGCATGCAAATTAGGCCTTTCTTAGCTAACTTGGGACTGAAATTGAAACTATTAAGGAAAGAAATTTCCCTTTCTATTCACATTGCTAAACCACAGATGTAAAGTTGGAGCTACTGATGGACATCTTGCTATAATATAGAATTAACCTAAGAAATAAACACCATGTGACAGTGAGAAACCAATCCCTGACAACTATTAGATCCTGTTGAAAATGATGCCTATCTTCAGACTCTTCAGCTTGATAGACATTAATTCCATTTCTTACTTAAGGAATTTAAGTAATATTTCTTTGAATGAAAACTTGGAGCTCTAACACATGAGATAATCCTAAAGCAGTCTGTTCAATGCAGTCATTCTGTTTTGATGGAGCTGCCTGGGATTCAGCTATCTTTACCTATTGCCATCAGATACCCACCCCCCACCCCACCTTATCATCCCGTGAAGGTGGTTTACTGTTTCTAAATGCATGATTATACACATACAATGGGATCTTCAAAAAGTTCATGGAAGGATTCATGTTATCTTTTAATTCAATTT
This sequence comes from Cynocephalus volans, assembly GCF_027409185.1. Taxonomy (NCBI): domain Eukaryota; kingdom Metazoa; phylum Chordata; class Mammalia; order Dermoptera; family Cynocephalidae; genus Cynocephalus; species Cynocephalus volans. The sequence continues at coordinate 145,721,813 of NC_084461.1, read as the reverse complement.
TTTTCCATAAACTTTTTGAAGGACACTTGTATTTTCAAAAAATTTTAGCTCATTAGCTTCATAAATTAGCTATTCTATGCAACTTTGTTTGGTGTCTAAAGTTTTGACAAACAAGCTTTTAAAATCTTCATCCATAGTATTTATTTAGAAAATTGACCAGGATAGCTACCCATGGCAGGCCAGCGGAGACTACCTCCAGATACAAATGGATCTGATAATTAGTGCTTTGTGTGAGAACTACATACTGTATCAGGATGTTTCTTTGGAGATTTCAACTGAGGCACAAAGATAGAGCAGAGCCAAAGTTACACAGTCTAGTGTTTTCAAAGGATTTAGCTCTTAATCTTTCAACCACATTGAGGTTATAACAAGGGGTCAAAATGAAGATAGGAGATGATTTCTATGAAGAAAATTTCTTTGAGAAAGTGAGCCTGTCTATTCCACCTCCCACAGGAATAGGGGTGTGTGCAATATGAAGCAAATCAAAAGAAAGAAGGTTAAACAGGACTAAGCCTGACAGAAGCCACTGCAGTTAAGAAGTCTACTGCCTGAGAAATCTAGAGCTACCTAGCTAGTGGCAAACAAGAAAAAGGGTTCCTGTTGCTCTGGAATTTGCCAGTTTGCCTTGATCCCCATAGTATGTCAAAGTAAAAATGTGTATGCGTTTCTGATAGCCAGACATGCGCCTGAAGCTATATTGGGGGGAGGGGGGGCAGTGCACAGGGATAGAAGGCCTGGAGCCATTTAAAAACATTTCCAAGAAGAATGCCTGAAGGGGCAAGGGGCAATGATTCCCCAATTTCCTAATGAGAGTTCAGGTGTAGAGCAACACCGAAAACAAACCAGGAAACCAGAGACTGAGGGAAGATTGGCCCAACCAGTGGAACATGCGTTGTCTGGTAAGTACAGGGGAATGTTCACATGGCAGGAATTCGGAGAACCCACAAAAGCACTGATGAAATATTCCACTATAAACACTTGCCAGATCTGGATATTGTGAAGCCATCCTAAGGCATACCAGGCAAGTAAGAATTTTCTTACTCTCTGATACATCATTTCTCTCTCTTCTTTGACCCTAACAATGTCAGAAATTTCAGTAAACAAAATGAGGTCAAAGAAAGAAAGATCGTGTTCCTTTCCTCAGCTTTCCAACTAGAACGTCTTGGTGGGATGAGGGGAGATTATTTTAACTTCTTTGAATCAAATACAGAAGTTTTATTATTATATGAACTTATATTTAATATCTGAATGAGTATATTTTAGCTTAAGTTGTCTATAAAATATTACGCCCTCTAAGAGGGTTCAGAAAAGCCAAGCAACTGCCTAAGTTTTCATCTAAGGCCGTGAAAGTCCTTTCCTTCTGAGCAAGTTTAAAGAGCCAGTGAAAGATAAAAATATTCTTTCTGATTGCATCTTATAGGTCCTATTTGTTCTGTGTACTATAACCCCAATACTTCATTCTATAATATGGATGAGGTGGGAGATAGTGACAAAAACCTTGCTGAAATCCAGATGCTCTTTATGCTTTTTCTTAATCACTCTTTGGTGGACAACTGGGGAAAGGGAATAAAATTAGTCTGTATTGACCGTGTTTAGTGGAACCACGTTGCTGCCAAATAAGCATCATTTTTTTCTGAATATTTACAAATGCTCTGATTAATAATTTATTCTGAAGTTATCACAGTGACCAAGGTCAAGTTTATCAGCTTTGGTTGCTGCGAACCACCTTCCTTTCAACGCCAGGATAACTTGAGTGTGTTTTTTAAGTGATAAAACCAGGATGTAAAGGCGTCTGAATGGCTTTCTCGGGGAATTAGGAAGATGGAGATCAATGATTAAGGTGATGAAATTTTCTGAAGCTATGAGATCAATTTAGACAACTTCCTGCTGTTGTTGTTATTGTTGTATTATTTCATTGGTGAGGGTGATTAGGTTGGGCAGTAAGTTTTCAAATATAATATGCTCTTCTAATAATACTTTAAAATATTAATGATGCACTTAATGACTCTAATCCTCAAGTCAACTAACTGCATTAAATGATTTTGTTAAGCCAGAGGACAAAATGCTTTGGTCTGATTCCTTTCTCTTGACTTGCCTATAACATTTCACAAATGTCTTAGGTGGTTTTACTGTCATAGAACTACACCTTTTCAAAATTTATATTCTAGCTTCTCAAGGAATGCTCCTCTGAAGATATTGACAGAGTAGAAGAATAAAGTGATCTTTATAAGACCATTATTTTAATCATTCTATTTATTCTAAATTTATTTGATTGGCCATTTCATAATTAACCAGGACGCTAGATTAATTGGGATGATTTCTCTGTACTAAGCTTTTAAAAGAGAGTACTACAATAAGAAAAAAATTTTTAAAAATTCATAAAAGCTTTCATAGAAGAATTCCTGACACGATGTAGATACTCAGTAATATATGTGGAACAAATAAATGATTTCATGAGAATTTAACAACAATGTAATTTCAAAGCATTATGCTAAATATAGATCCTGCCCTATTTCTTCAATATATATCTCTGAATAAATAGAAGGAAGTGTTTGTATAGATTAAACATATGAAATTGCCAATATTCCAACTATTTTAACAGCATAATAGAGGTATAATGGACATACAATAAACCACACTTATTCAAAGTGTACAATTTGGTAAGTTTTGACCATGATCAAAATCCAGATAATGAGCATATGCATGTCCCTAAAAAGTTTCCTAAGCCACTTTGTAATCCTTCCCTCTGGCCCAACCTGTTTGCATCCCTAGGAACTGGTTTGCTTTCTGTCACTATGGATGACTTTGAAATTTTGAACGTTTTATAGAAATGGAATCACACAATATGTAGTATTTTGGGGTTGGGGAGAAGTCTGGCTTCTTTAACTCAGCATAACTATTTTTGATATTCACTCATGCCATTGAGTGAATCAATAGTTTACTTTTTATTCATGAGGAGTATGTTATTGTACAGATACACCACGATTTGTTTATCCATTTACTTATTGATGGACAATTGGGTTGTTTCCAGTTTTTGACTATTATTATTTTATTATATACATATTTGAGTATTATTATTTTTTGTTTTATTTAAACTAATAACATCTCCATAAAAGTCCTATTACAGACTATGCTTTTTTTTCTTGTGATAACCCCCTAAAAGTGGAATAGTTAGATCACAGAGTAGGTGCATGCTTAACTATTTAAAGAAACTGTCAAATCATTTCCAAAGTAGTTGTACCATTCTGCATTCACACCAGAAGTGTATGAAAGTTCCACATCTTTGAAACATTAGGTAGTTCAGTGTCTTTAATATTAGCTATTCTAAAAGTACGTCATAGTCTATCATTGTGGTTTTAATTTACATCTCTCGAATGACTAATGATGTTGCATGTCTTTTTATATGCTTATTTCTAATTCGCATATCATTTTTAGTTTAAAGTCTGCTGAAGTTTTTTGCCCTTTTTTTTGTATTTGTAACATTTTCTTTTTATTGAATTTTGAGAATTTATAATATATTCTTGGTACAAGTCCTTTATTAATATGTGCTTTGCAAATATTTTTTACCAGATTATGGTTTGTCTTTTTAATCTCCTATAAATGTATCTTGAATAGCAAGAAATCTTAAGGTTTAATGAAGTCTAACTTCCTTTTTTCTTTTTTTTTTAATGAGCAGCACTTCTGGTGTCACATCTAACAATCTCTGCCTAGATCATAAAGATTTTGATCTATGTTTTATTTTCTTATTTATTTTTTTTAGATGTAATTTGAGTTTTTTTATTTTATAAATATTTTGTCGATATACATTGTGGTTGATTATTGTTGCCCATCACCAAAACCTCCCTCCCTCCTCCCTCCCCCCCAACAATGTCCTTTCTGTTTGCTTGTTGTATCAACTTCAAGTAATTGTGGTTGTTATATCTTCTCCCCGCCCCCCGGTTTTGTGTGTGTGTGTGTGTGTGTGTGTGTGTGTGTGAATTTATATATTAATTTTTAGCTCCCGCCAACAAGTGAGAACATGTGGTATTTCTCTTTCTGTGCCTGATTCGTTTCACTTAATATAATTCTCTCAAGGTCCATCCATGTTGTTGCAAATGGCAGTATTTCATTCGTTTTTATAGCTGAGTAGTATTCCATTGTGTAGATGTACCACATTTTCCGTATCCACTCATCTGATGATGGACATTTGGGCTGGTTCCAACTCGTGGCTATTGTAAAGAGTGCTGCAATGAACATTGGGGAACAGGTATACCTTTGACTTGATGATTTCCATTCCTCTGGGTATATTCCCAACAGTGGGATAGCTGGGTCATATGGTAGATCTATCTGCAATTGTTTGAGGAAACTCCATACCATTTTCCACAGAGGCTGCACCATTTTGCAGTCCCACCAACAATGTATGAGAGTTCCATTTTCTCCGCAACCACATCAGCATTTATCGTTCAGAGTCTTTTGGATTTTAGCCATCCTAACTGGGGTTAGATGGTATCTCAGTGTGGTTTTGATTTGCATTTCCCGGATGCTGAGTGATGTTGAGCATTTTTTCATATGTCTGTTGGCCATTTGTATATCTTCCTTAGAGAAATGCCTACTTAGCTCTTTTGCCCATTTTTTAATTGGGTTGTTTGTTTTTCTCTTGTAAAGTTGTTTGAGTTCCTTATATATTAATCCTTTGTCAGATGTATATTTTGCAAATATTTTCTCCCACTCTGTTGGTTGTCTTTTAACTCTGTTCATTGTTTCTTTTGCTGTGCAGAAGCTTTTTAGTTTGATATAATCCCATTTGTTTATTTTTCCTTTGGTTGCCCATGCTTTTGGTGTTGTATTCATGAAGTCTGTGTCCAGTCCTATTTCCTGAAGTGTTTCTCCTATGTTTTCTTTAAGAAGTTTTGGGCCAGCCCCATGGCGCACTTGGGAGAGTGCAGCGCTTGGGAGCGCAGCGGCGCTCCTGCCACGGGTTTGGATCCTATATAGGAATGGCCGGTGTGCTCACTGGCTGAGCGCGGTGCGGGCGACACCACACCAAGGGTTGCGATCCCCTTACCGGTCACAAAAAGACAAAAAAAAAAAAAAAAGAAGTTTTATTGTTTCAGGGTGTATATTTAAATCCTTAATCCATTTTGAGTTGATTTTAGTATATGGTGAGAGGTATGGGTCTAGTTTCATTCTCCTGCATATCGATATCCAGTTATCCCAACACCATTTGCTGAAGAGGCAGCCCCTTCCCCAGTGAATAGGCTTGGTGCCTTTGTCAAAGATCAGATGGCAGTAAGTGTGTGGGTTGATTTCTGGATTCTCTATTCTATTCCATTGATCAGTGTGTCTGTTTTTATGCCAGTACCATACTGTTTGGGTTCTTATAGCTTTGTAGTATAGCTTAAGGTCGGGTAGTGTTATGCCTCCAGCTTTATTTTTTTTTGCTCAGCATTGCTTTGGCTACGTGCGATCTTTCATTACTCCATATAAATGTCTGGATAGTTTTTTCCATTTCTGAGAAAAATGTCTTTGGAATTTTGATGGGGATTGCATTGAATTTGCATATCACTTTGGGTAGTATGGACATTTTCACTGTGTTGATTCTTCCAATCCAAGAGCATGGGGTATCTTTCCATCTTCTTGTATCCTCTCTAATTTCTCTCAGCAGTGGTTTGTAGTTCTCATTATACAGATTTTTCACCTCCTCGGTTAACTCAATTCCTAAGTATTTTATTTTTTTGGTGGCTATTGTAAATGGGCAGGCTTTCTTGATTTCTCCTTCTGCATGTTCACTATTGGAGAAAAGAAATGCTACTGATTTTTGTGTGTTGATTTTGTATCCTGCTACTGTGCTGAAATCATTTATCAATTCCAAGAGTTTTTTTGGAGAGATTTTAGGCTGTTCGATATATAGGATCATGTCATCTGCAAACAGGGACAGTTTGACTTCATCTTTTCCAATCTGGATGCCCTTTATTTCCTTCTCTTCTCTGATTGCTCTGGCTAGTACTTCCAACACTATGTTGAATAGGAGTGGTGAGAGTGGGCATCCTTGTCTAGTTCCTGTTCTTAAAGGAAAAGCTTTCAGCTTTTCCCCATTCAGGATGATATTGGCAGTGGGTTTGGCATATATGGCTTTAATTATGTTGAGATACTTTCCCTCTATACCTAACTTATAGAGGGTCTTTGTCATGAATGAGTGCTGAACTTTATCAAATGCTTTTTCAGCATCTATAGAGATGATCATATGGTCCTTGTGTTTGACTTTATTAATATGGTGTATCACATTTATTGATTTGCATATGTTGAACCAACCTTGCATCCCTGGGATGAATCCCACTTGATCGTGGTGAATAATTTTACGTATGTGTTGCTGTATTCTGTTTGCTAGTATTTTAGTGAGGATTTTTGCATCTATATTCATCAAGGATATCAGCCTGTAGTTTTCTTTTTGAGTTATATCTTTACCTGGTTTTGGTATCAGGATGATGTTTGCTTCATAGAATGAGTTTGGGAGATTTGCGTCTGTTTCAACCTTTTGGAATAGTTTGTAAAGAATCGGTGTCAATTCCTCTTTGAATGTTTGGTAAAATTCTGCTGTGAATCCATCTGGTCCTGGGCTTTTCTTTGTTGGGAGCCTTCTGATAACAGCTTCAATCTCCTTTATTGTTATTGGTCTGTTCAAATTTTCTACGTCTTCATGGTTCAGTTTTGGGAGCTTGTGTGTGTCCAGAAATTTATCCATTTCCTCCAGATTTTCAAATTTGTTGGCGTATAGTTGTTTATAGTAGTCTCGAATGATTCCTTGTATTTCAGATGAATCAGTTGTAATATCGCCTTTTTCATTTCTAATTTTTGTTATTTGAGTCTTCTCTCTTCTTTTTTTTGTTAGCCATGCTAATGGTTTGTCAATTTTATTTATCTTTTCAAAAAACCAACTTTTTGATTCGTTGATCTTTTGAATTGTTTTTTGGTTTTCAATTTCATTCAGTTCTGCTCTGATCTTAATGATTTCTTTCCGTCTGCTAACTTTAGGTTTGGAATGTTCTTGTTTTTCTTGTTCTTTAAGGTGAAGTGTTAGGTTGTTCACTTGCCATCTTTCCATTCTTCTGAGGTGAGCATTTAATGCAATAAATTTCCCCCTTAATACTGCTTTTGCAGTATCCCACAGGTTTTGGTATGATGTATCATTATTTTCATTAGTTTCAATAAATTTTTTGATTTCCTGCTTGATTTCTTCTTGGACCCATATGTTGTTAAGTAGAATGCTGTTTAATTTCCATGTGTTTGTATAGTTTCCAGAGTTTCGTTTGTTATTAATTTCTAGTTTTAATCCATTGTGGTCTGAAAAAATACATGGGATAATTCCAATTTTTTTGAATTTATTGAGACTTGATTTGTGACCTAATATGTGATCTATCCTGGAGAATGATCCATGTGCTGATGAGAAGAATGAATATTCTGAGGTTGTTGGATGGAATGTTCTGTAGATATCTGCAAATTCCAATTGGTCTAGAGTCTTGTTGAGATCTTGTGTTTCTCTACTGATTCTTTGCCTAGATAATCTGTCTAATATTGACAGTGGGGTGTTCAGGTCCCCTGCTATTATGGTATTAGTGTCTGATTCCTTCTTTAGTTCTAACAGAGTTTGTTTTATAAATCTGGCTGCTCCAACATTGGGTGTGTACATATTTATGATTGTTATGTCTTCTTGATGCATCAGTCCTTTTATCATTAAGTAGTGTCCCTCATTGTCTCTTTTTACGGTTTTTAGTTTAAAGTCTATTTTGTCAGATGTAAGAATAGCTACTCCAGCTCGTTTTTCTTTTCTGTTTGCATGGTAAATCTTTTTCCATCCTTTCACTCTTAGTCTATGTGAATCATTAGGGATGAAGTGGGTCTCTTGTAGGCAGCATATAGTTGGGTCCTCCTTTTTGATCCAGTCAGCCAGTCTGTGTCTTTTGATTGGGGAATTTAAGCCTTTTACATTAAGAGTTGTTATTGAAAGGTGTTGATTTATTCCTTGCATTTTATTGGTTGTTTGGTTGTCTTAGGTGTCTTTTGTTCCTTGCTTTCTGATTTACTGTTTGTTTTCTGTGTTTGTTGGTTCCTTAGGTTGTAGATAGCTTTTTTGTTTCTTTGTTTTCTTTTCATGAATGCCATTTATATTATACTAGTGGGTTTTGATTTTTCTTGGGTTTTTATGGCAGTGGTAGTTATTTTTCAGGAACCAAACCTAGTATTCCCTTGAGGATTTCTTGTAAGGGTGGTCATGTGGTAGTGAACTCCTGCAGTTTTTGTTTGTCTGAGAAATATACTATTTGCCCTTCATTTCAGAAGGATAGCCTTGCAGGATAGAGTATTCTTGGCTGGCAATCTTTGTCTTTTAGTATTTTGAATATATCATCCCATTCCTTTCTAGCTTTTAGGGTTTGTGATGAAAAGTCTGATGTTAGCCTGATTGGGGCTCCCTTATAGGTGATTTGACGCTTCTCTCTTGCAGCTTTTAAGATTCTCTCTTTGTCTCTGCATTTTGCCAATTTGACTATAACATGCCTTGGAGAAGGCCTGTTTGGGTTGTATACGTTTGGAGATTGTTGAGCTTCCTGGATCTGAAGATCTGTGATTTTTCCTATACCTGGGAAGTTTTCTGCCACTATTTTGTTCAATATGTTTTCAATGCAATCTCCGTTTTCCTCCCCTTCTGGAATACCCATGACTCGGATATTTGAGCGCTTGAGGTTGTCTGATATCTCTCTCAGATTTTCTTCCATGTCCTTGATTCTTTTTTCTTTCTTTTTTGTCTGCTTGTGTTATTTCAAACAGCCCATCTTCAAGTTCAGAAGTTCTCTCTTCAACTTCGACAAGCCTGCTGGTTCAACTCTCCATTGTGTTTTTTATTTCGCTGAATAATTTCTTCAGTTCAGCAAGTTCTGCTACATTTTTTTTCAGGACATTGATTTCCTTGTACATTTCCTCTTTCAGGTCCTGTATACTTTTCCTCATTTCATCATGATGTCTAGCTGAGTTTTCTTGTATCTCATTCAGTTTCCTTAGAATTATCACTCGAAATTCCTTGTCAGTCATTTCAAGGGCTTCTTGTTCTATAGGATCTAGAGTTTAAGATTTATTAACTTTTGGTGGTGTACTTTCTTGATTTTTTGTATTTCTGGTATCTTTTTTTTGATGTTTATTCATTGTGGCAGGGGGTTTTACAGTCCACCGGTTTGAGACTATTGACTAACTAAGATGTTGCTGTGGTTGCCAATTTGGTATGGCTACCTCCGTGACTGCTCAGTTGGCCTCTAGTGCCTTGTGTGTGTGGTTGCCTCGGGTCTTGGGCCTCTCTGGGGAGCCACCTCTCTGGTCAGCTTGGACTCTGCTGGGCTGCTGGATCATGGGGCGGTACCACAGGGTGTGTGGTCTCTGCTGAGCTTCCACTTCCCATGCAGGACATCTCCCTGTTCTGTGCGCTCTGGCCCGGGCTGTTGGATCACGCAGTGGCAACCCCACAGGTTGTGTGGTTTCTTTCAAGTCTCTGCCTCCCTAGCTGGATGTCTCCCCGCTCTGTGCACATTGGGCTGGGCTGGCTTGTGTCTTCTGCAGCCCTCATCTATCAGCTGGGCCTTCAAGACCCTGCTCTGCACCACCTCGCCCAGGAAGTCTACCAGGTTTCTGCTAGGCACAGCTGACCGGTTGCTCTGTGTGCCTTTGTAGCACTGTGTAGGTCTTTCTCGGGACTTATACCTTCCTCCTGGTATCGCGGTTATTTGTGTACTTGCCTTATCTCCCACACCAGAGCGTGAGCTCCTCGGGGGAGGAGCCCGCAGCACATGGTTCACCTTTAAACCCCCCCGGCATGGACCGAGTCTGGTGCCCACCCACATTCAGCTCTCTGGCAGGTTCAAGCGAACTTGGGAACTCTCTGACCATGCTATTCGGTGCTGTGCCGGGTCAGGCGGCTCCCTCTCTGCCTCTGTGTCGTTGCCCTCCCCGTTCTCGGCTGCTGCTGCCTCAGGCTGCTCACTCGGTCCTGCGGCGCGGCTCGGGCACTCCCAGGAATCTTCTTTTATGCTGGCTTCTCAGGGATGGCTGGTTTGCTCAGTTGCTTAGAGTGTGGTGCTGATAACGCCAAGGTCCAGGGTTTGATCTCCGTACTGGCCAGCAGCTGGTGTAGGGTCCTGACACGGCAAAACTGAATCCTTCAGGATTCTAGAAGTCAGTCCTATAATCTTTATAGCTGGCTATCCTCCAAAACACCTTGCCACAAACCAGTCTTGGGGTAACACGTGAGCAAGGAGTAAGCGTTTTCAGTGGCGGTGCTCAAGTAAGAAAGGGACTCTCGCTGACCGACTCATGGATCCCCGAGGCTTCCACAGGGCCGGCTCCACTCCAAAAAGTGCAAGGAACCGTAGTTTTACAGTTTTAGACTTCATATTTAGGTCTATGATTCATTTTGAATTAATTTTCATGTATGTTGCAAAGTATGGATCAAAGTCAATTTTTGTGTATGTGTATGAATACCTAATTGTTCCAGCACCATTTGGTAAAAGTACTCTTTTCTTCACTGAATTGCATTGGTCCTTTATAAAAAAAAGTTGTGCATATATATTTGGGTCTATTTCTGTATTCTATTCTTTTCCATTAATTTATATGCCCCTCTTTATGCTAGTGCTACACTGTCTCAATTATTGTAGCTTTACAAGAAACCTTGAAATCACATAGTGTTAGTTTAATCCTCTAATTTTATTCTTCTTTTTCAGTGTTGTTTTGGATACTCTAGATCTTTTTTCATTTTCATATACAGTTTAGAATCAGTTAGTCAAATTTTTAAAAAAAGAGAGAATGCTGCTATTTTGTTTGGAATTCAATTGAATATATAGATCCACGTGGGGGGAAAACATATTAACCATATTGAGTCTTCCAACTTATGGACAAGATGTATCACTCTCTTCATTAAAGTCTTCTCTAATTTACGTCCAACAAATTTTGCAGTTTTTATCTGATAAGTCTTTCATGTCTTTTGTCATATTTACCCTAAAATATTTCACAATTTTTTGTTAGTTTAAAGGGTATTGGTTTTATATTTCAATTTCCAGTGTACAAAAATACGATTGCTTTTTATATATTGATTTTTATTCTTAAACCTTGACAAATTCATTAGTTCCAGTAGCAGTTTTTGTAGATTTCTTAGGATATTGTTCATAGATGGTAATGTCATCTGTATATAAAGGCAGTATTATTACTTCCTTTCCAGGCTGAAGCTTTTTAAATTTCCTTTTCTTACTTTATTTCTCTGGCTTAGAATCTCAGTGGATTCCACAAATCCTTGTCTTGTTCCAAATATTAGAAAGAAAACATGTAGTTTTACCTAATATTAAGTGTAATGTCAGCCGTATGTTTCACATAGATGCTTTTAATTAGGTTGAGGAAGCTTAGTTATATGCCTAGTTTACTGTGCATTTTTATGAGAAATGCATAGTGAATTTGCTTCTTTTCTTTTCTTTTTGCATGACTTAAGATATTATGGATTGAATTGTGTTCCCCCAGAATTTAATGTGTTGGAGGTTTGGTCCCCACTGTGACAGTGTTAAGAGCGTGGGAAATCCTACTGTAGTAGTTGAAAGGTGAGGCCTTGGAGAGATGTCTGGATTGTGAGTACTATATCCTCATTAATGGATTAACCTATTCTTGGTATAAATGGGAGTGGTTCTGAGGGCTTTAAAAGGATAAGGAGTAAGGCATTAACTCATTCTCTTGCTTCTGCTTTTCTCACAATGTGATATCCTGTGTTGCTGAAGTCACCATCAAACAAGACCTTCACCAGATGTTCCTGGACTTTGGACTTCGCAACCTCTGAAATTGTAAGCAATAAATATTATTTCTTTTTAAATTACCCTGTGCCAGGTATTTTGTTATCAGCAACAGAGATGGACTAATACATAATATGATAAGGCTTTTTTAAAAAATTTGCTAATTGGGTGAATTATGTTGATTGCTTTTCAAATCTTAAAGCAACTTTGTTTTCCTGTGATAACCCTTACTTGATCATTATGCTTATATGTACAGTTGAATTTGACTTGCTAAAAATTCTGTTTAAAAATCTTTGCATGTAAGGGATATTAGTCTATAGTTTTCTTTTGTGTAAAGTAATTCAGATCTTGGGAAATATCCTTAGCAGTATTCCAACCTTTTCAATTTTCTGGAAAAGTTTGCATAAAATTAGAATTTTTTTAATGTTTTGTAGAATTCACCAGTGAAACCAATGAACCTATAGTTTTCCTTGTAGAAAGATTTTTAGGTACAAATTCAATTCCTTTAGTAGACTTAAGTCTGTTCTTGTTTCTTCTTTTTTGATAAAACTTTTATATCCATAGTTTGTCTTTTATGGAATATATTTCATCTAAGTTGTACATATAATATGCACAAAATTATTCTTGTTTATTTATTAGACATTTAATATATGCAGAATCTGTCATGATGTCCTCTCTCTTATTCCTGAATTTGGTAATTTGTGTCATCTTTCTTTTTTCCTGATGAGTCTGGCTAGAGGTATATAACTGGTAATATATATTGTATGTTAAAATTTACAAGTTAGAAAGAGCATAGCCTAGAAAGAAAACCTTTTGCTTTTAGATTAAAACTATGTTAATGGCTACCAAAAGGTGTTGCTGACAGCTGTCAAATGACAGACAGCTTGTGTAGTTGATGATCCAGGTGAAATCTTTTTATTTGAGATTGACATTACTACTACTTTTTTTGACATCTGTGCACTGAACTAAGATTGCCAACTTCTTCCACCTTATGTAATATCATGAATCTCTTCAGCATATCTTCAATTATAAGTGAAATTTGTCAAATTTCAAAAGCAGTGCCCTAAAACTTGGATACTATACTACTTATTCAAATTTTAGAAAAGTCTTTTCTGTTTTCTTTGCCCTAGTTATCGAATATGAGAACAAACAGCTTAAAGTTAACTAAACTGTTCCTAATGTTTGCATTTGTTCACTAGCACAATGAAAAAATTTAAACTTTTTATACTAATTGTATGTTCTTCAGATAAAGCTCCAACTTCATCTGCTTCAGGTCCTTACCAGGTTTTATACTCTTCTTTTCATAACTGAATAATCATTTTTCTATTCTTACACTTTCTATAATGTGATTTACCAGCATCCAAATCATGAAAAAGAATAAGAAATAGAAGAAATAGAAATAGAAATAGAAAGAAAAGAAGGAAGGGAGGAAGGGAGGGAGGGAGGGAGGGAGGGAGGGAGGAAGGAAGGAAGGAAGGAAGGAAGGAAGGAAGGAAGGAAGGAAGGAAGGAAGGAAGGAAGGAAGGGAGGGAAGGAAAAAAGAGAAAGAAGGAAAGCCAGAAAGAGAGAGAAGAAAGAAAGAAAGAAAAGATAAGATGATTGGGGGACGCAGTAGCTCTACAAACTTAAGAGCAAAAAAGAATAGACTTGCTAAGTTCTATTACCTTCTATAAAGTATGTCTGGCTGTTCTTCCATCCTCTGCATATCTCCCATTTTATCTATGAGGATAAGTGACTACACGGGTGCAATATCTATTTAGTTAATGATACACAGTAGTATCTGTACCTCAGATTTCTGCATCTTCTTTATAAATGAAACCCTTTAAAAATTATATCAAATGAGATCCGTCATTACCTAGAAGCAATTTTGCTTTCTCACTGTTCAGTGCTAATACTGTGAATTTATTCCACTAAAGCTAAGAATTTTCCTAGACTGGAATACTTTAATTCACTTTGCAGATTAGTTTAAAGAGAAAGGTCAGAGGCCTATGAAAATGAAATTTAATTTGCAAAATGTATATTGTTTCTATTTCCCAATTTATATTCTCTTTTTCCCAAACTATCTGCATTTCCTTCTGCAGGTTGTTTCTTTCACTTAGCATAGGAGTACAGCATTTTCTTTTATGACCCAAATTTATCTCTTTAAATTTTTGTTTTTCTTTCTGTAAGATGTAGATAATGTTACTTATTTCGTGATGTTATTATGAAAAAATGTGAAGTGTCTGATACATAGCAATGCTCAATAAATGCTAAGCACTTCTTTTTTCTCCTATTATTACCTCTCACGTTTCCTAACACAACTCATTCTTCAATATTAGCCAAAAGCTTATTGTTCCCCGAATACTGTTTCTGCCTAGATGCGGTTGGTAATACTGGATTTCCCACCTAAAAGACCTCCACTAATCATAAAGCTAATTCTTAACCATATTTTACAAGATCTTGCTCCAATCCTGTTAAATCTTGTCTTCTAACTTACATTTATTGCTCCCTACTGTAATTTTATTTACACTCACTTCCAAGTATTTATTTTGGCACCTAACCTTCTACTATCTTCTACACAGTTTCAATACATAATGAATTATGTGTGTTTAGTGTCTTACCTTTCCAATAAAACTGTCTACTTCTTTTTTATTTCCTTTCCCCAGTACTCACTTGCTTAAAACAGTTTAAATATTTAATAGATCTTCAATAAATACTCAAATGGAAATGTATTCAAACTCTCTCCATGTGCAATTTTAGGAAATTACCTAATGACAAATGAGAAAGGAGGACTGATTTTACACGTGGTGCAATGTCTCTTCATCAGCACATCTTGGTTTTCTCAGATGTTAGGAACTTTCTTTCATATTTATTTCCAAGTTTGCTTTTAGTGGCAAAGACTTTTAATCTGATGCTTATGCCTTAGTTAAGGCTTTTTGTGTGGCACTATAAATTTTCTTTTTAAAAAACATGATTGTTGTTGTTCTTATAACTCATTCTTTTCCCCACTTCAAATAAAATTTATATTTTCTCAAGAGTGGAATATGTGCATTTGAGTGTGCATGTGTGTTTAAGATATCATATGCCATCAATGACATAGTATCCATGCATATTTCATATTCTTTGGAGATTACTCCATTGTGAATATAGTCAAGGACATTCGTGAAACCAAAATTTTGTCTGTTTTTCATCACCAAGTTTCACCAAAGGAAAGACACATATGTTTGAATGAGCTTCCAAGTTGCCTGTAATTTGTATATTTACATTTACATAGATTGGTGTTCAACCCATGACACTGAGGATACTAAATTTCAGGATTTTTATTGCATGGTAACATTATCACAAAACAGGTAATACTAAACTATTTCTCTAGCATGATGATTTTTTCAATCAACCCAAGCATAAAGATCACCTCAATTTCACTATGTTCCAATCTCTATTAAGTAGAATGAAAAGTAGCATTAAGCAATTGTTTAAAAAGGCTTATTACGAAGGGAAAAAAGGCAACAAATGTAAAGACCTTTTAGTATCTTTATAAAACAAGTGAAATACGTTATAAATGAACAAGGACAACATATTTTTTTAACTGACTTGTATGTTTGCTTTCCAGGCCACACCAGTGCAAATATATTAGGTTTGAACTTGTAGTGCTTACAGCATTTTTTTGTTTGATTTTTCAGTGTGAAAGCAATAGGTAATTTAGGACACTTTGAATCTTGGGATGTACTCATAACTTTCCAACTTATTCAGGATTGTCTATAACATGCAACAATAACCACCACCACTTAAATATACCCGATAATTGGTCATCAAAATGCCCAAACCACTTGGTTTTGAATACTGATGAAATATAATACTTCTATGTTTTTTTCTCACTCATTAAATGTTTTACCACTATTTTGCTCTTTAATTTCCTTTTGTTTAGTTCATCTTTGTATGTACTTGTACATATTTGTGGGGTACACTGTGTTATTTCAATACATGCATATACTACAAAATGATTCAATTAGGGTAGATAGCATAGTTTTGTGCCCATCACTTATTCACCCCTCACCTGCCCCCATCTCCAGCCTCTGGTTACTATTACTCTCTACTTCCATGAGAACCCCCCCCTTTTTTTAAGATTCCATGAATGTGTGATATCATGCAGTATTTGTCTTTCTCTGTCTGATTTTGTTCACTTAACATAGTCTCCAGTCCATCCATGTTGCTGTGAATGATAGGATATCATTTTTTTAAGAAATAGCTGAATAGTATTCTATTGTGAATATGTACCCCTTTTTTTATCTATTCATCCATTGATGGACATTTAGGTTGATTCCATCTCTTGGTTATTGTGAATAGTTCCCATCAAAATACCAACAACAAGTTCCACAGAAATAGAAAAAAAATCTTAAAATTTGTGTGTAAACACAAAAGGCCCCATATAGCTAAAACAATCTAGAGCAAAAAGAACAAAGTTAGAGGCATCACACTTCCTAACATCAAAATATACTATAAAACTATAGGAACCAAAACAGCATGGTAATGGCATAAAAATAGATGAATGGAACAGAACAGAGAGCTCAGAAATATACTCACACACTTACAACCTACTGATATTTGACAAAGATGCTAAAAATATACACTGTAGAAAAGACAGTCTCTTCAACAAATTATGCTGGGAACTGAAACTAAACCCCTATAACTAACCATACACAAAAATCAACTCAAAATGGACTAAAGACCTAAATTCAAGACATCAAACCATGAAACTGCTAGATGAAAACATAGAGGAAACACTACATGAAATTGGAGTGGCAGCACATTTTTGAGCAAGACAAAGGCCCAGGCAACTAAAGCAAAAATACACATGTAAGACTACATAGAACTAAAAAGCTTCTGCACAGCAAGGGACACTGTCAACAAAGTGAAGAGAAACTAGCAGAATGGAAGAAAGTGCTTTCAAACTACACATCAGACAATGAGCTGATATACAGAATATATAAGGAACTGATACAACCCAACCAAAAAACCAAAAATCCCAAGTGAAAAATGGGCAAAAGACCTGAACAGACATTTCTCAAAAGAAGACATATAAATGGCCAATAGGCATATGAAAAAATGCTCAAAATCACTAATCATCAGGGAAATGCAAATTAAAACCACGGTAAGATATCATCTCACTCCAGCTGGCTTTATCAACAAGACAGAAAATAACAAATACTGGTGAGGATGTGGAGAAAAGAGAACTCTCCTACATTGCTGGTAGGAATTTAAATTTGGTATAGCTGTTGTGGGGAACAGTATGGGTGTTCCTCAGAGAACTAAAAATAGATCTACCCTAAGACCCAGCTATCTCATTACTGGGTATATACTCAAAGGAAATGAGAGAAATATATATATATATATAAAAACCCTGCACTCCCATGCTTATTAGACAATTTTAGTATATAAAGTTGTCATGTAGAGCATGCTTAAATGTCTATGTATGTAAAATAGAATTTTAATCTTTTTTATTATAAAAATTTTAGGTAATGAAGGACTTTAAACTAAAATTTTAATTCAACGTTTTAAATTATTTTGCATATCAGAATTCTGTGAGTGCAGAACAATAGCTTTTGATTTGCCTCAGTGGACTGAAAAATGTATCATATCCTTGCTATACGGGTGGGAGAGTTTTTGCTAGAAACCTTTGTTGAGCGAAGAGTGCCAGGATTTCATAGCAAGTTCCAGTCCCACTTTTGGTTACCCTAAAACCCTGCAAAAATCAGCTTTGGAAGACAATGCCTGAGTTTATGAGTATGAAGCAAGACATCTATAATTGTCCTTCCTAAGCATGGAACACAATTTGGTGCAGGCAGGAAACAGACCAACAAGGACATTATCACCTACTTGAAAAGTGTGTGTTCAACTACGATGGGCCACTCTTCTGTAGTGATAACATGAGTCATCCAGAAAATAAAAGGAAGTAGTGGATAAATAATTTTTTACATTCTCTTTCCTTCTTGGTATGTGGAGTAAAAAAAATTACAGAAGGTAGAGTCAATATAGTCTGAAATTTTCAGGGAATTTGGTGGTGGAATGCAGGAACTAGATGCACGTAAATAGGTCAGACAAAATTTGAATTGTTGTTGAAAAATATTGTAGAGAGAGAACTATATTTGTGTCTTGATATTGCAGAATGGGCCATATTGGATATCTCTGTGTGTCTATGTAGGTGAGTGTGTAAGTACAGTCATATAATTGTGCTAACCAAATCTCTTTAAACTGCAAGACAGATTTTAGTTTTTAATTCATCTATAATATCCCCTCCGTTCAATGAAGATATTCTTACTTCTCTGGACTGGAACATACCACTCATTCAGTGCAATTGTGTTATTGTGTGGTGTCATGTATCACTTTAGACATACGTCTCATTCCCCAATTGGATAACAAATTCAAAGTTGATGTTTAGATTTATACATACTCTTTAATTCCACAGCACCAAACACAGTACCCCCTTGACAGGAGATAGAGCAATAACTTGTTAGATTGGTGAGGTAAGATATTGTGGTGGCCATGGGCTAAAAAAGAGCCAAGTTCAAATGGTGGCCCACTCTCTGACTTAGATGATTTAATCTTTCATTTCATATTTTCCTCACCTGAAAAATAGATACAATTATGTCTACCGCATAAGGATATTAAAAGGATTAAATATAATGCTATTTAATACTTGACAAATAGGCCTCAATAAAATTAAACTTCTATGAACTTCTGTGTTTGTTAATGATACAGATAATTGTCATATACCAACAAATTCATAATTATTGAGTCAGTCTTACAAATTTTTTTTTTTTTTTTTTTTTGTCATTTTTGTGGCTGGCCACGCTGCGCTCAGCCAGTGAGCACACTGGCCATCCTTATATAGGATCTGAACCCGCGGCGGGAGCACTACTGCACTCCCAGCGCTGCACTCTCCTGAGTGCGCCACGGGGTCGGCCCCAGTCTTACAAATTTAAAGACAATGTGACTATGCAGGGGATAGTGAAAGGAAATGGTTTAGAAATCCAATAGATATCTGTCCTGACAATTTCACCTCAATGATCTCTCTGATGTGTCTCCTCTTCTCACCATCTCCATAACCGTCTCCTGGCTCTCGACACCATTATCTCTAACTCAGACCACTTCTCCAGAATCCTAACTATTCCCATTTCTGCTTCCCTCACTTCCTATACTAGATATTTCCCATTTTCACCTCCAGGTCTATTCTCTACCCTTCCTCATCCTGCTCTGTACCTCTAGAGGTTAACCTCCATGGACAGCATTCACAGGGTCTGGCCTTCATTAGGTTTGGCCAATGTAAATTCACCCACAGGAGATGGGACCTCAGAGAATTTAGTCACACCTTCTCTTAATGGGCAGTGGTTTGACAATGATGAGTTTTCTTTCTTAGGATCACAGCTTCTGTTACCAGAGCATGCTCCTATAGCTATGGTTTTCCTCAGGTTCCCGTAAGCTCTTTCCTTGCCCCTTCAGGCTGCTGCTAGATCTAGACTGTTTCAGCAGCCCGTGTTGGTCTCCTTTAATCCTGACCACACCTTTGTAAACTGTCGCTTCATTAAGCACTTTTCAATTTTCCCTCTTTGAGTGTGTCATCTATTTCCAGCTGGACCTTGATATAACTTCCACTCCTCTCACTCATTACAAGCATTTATCACAACATATCATTTAGAATTTGAATTGGAATTGTGTTTTGTAACTCTCTTCTGCTGAATATGGTTTACAGGGGCCTACCTCATTGAAATTTCCTTTCTCATCATGCTGTGCCCCATCATAACAGCCTCCTTTCAGCTTGAAGATGTCTGCTTTAGGGTGTTTGCAGATACTCTGCCCTCTGCCAGGAACATATACTTTCCCTACCCATACTGTGGACTCAATGAGTATTTGTAAAATTACTTAATGAACATGCTGTAATTGACATACTCATATTAACCCAGTAGGACTTTGGGCTATGATTGTTTTAGTAACCTTCTTTTCAGATAACATAGTAAGAGATATTTCTTGGGTTGTATCTCTGAATTTTTTTTCCCATTCCCTTATTTCAATATTAATGATATTTTGAAACTTTCTACATCTTGTTCAAAATCCTAACATTCTTCAGTCAATGATAAAATTTACATGGACCTAATCCCTGTCATTGTTTGATGGTTTGGTTGTGATCCTTAAAAAGTGAAATCATAAATTTCTTTTGGCTTTTCTAGAATATTTACCTTTGATTTTACTGGTATAATCTGTAATTATTTTTTTAATATGTTGCTCTTTTAAAGCTGTTTTCCATTTTCCATTGAAGCATAAGATATGTTTATCATTTTTAAAAAATTAAAGGCACAGAAAGGTGGAAGGTAGAAAAAAAATCACTTATCATCCCACAAACACTTAATACATCAGTGTGACATTCTGCCAGTCTTTTTGCTAGGCATATTTTACATATAATTAAGTTAGTATGATAGACACAACACTGTATCATCCAATTCTTAAAATTTCATTTTTTATGCTTGTAAAAGTAATACATGCCATAGATTGCATTGATGGTATCTAATCTCCACAGAAGATAATTTTAGATTTTCAAGGCAGCTAAATAATTTCATTTATAATGTTTTTATTCACTAATTTGGAATTTTGCAGATTTTGTCAAGAGGGTGCTGACAATTTTCTTTAGACCTTATTTAAATAATGGGTATTCTAAGCAAATTAATAATATGAAGATGAGGGATCATCTCTGACTTAAGAAAATATAATCTCAGAAAAGATAAATAATACTGCAAATTTCTGGTAAACTGTATCTTCTGTTACAAAGTATTCTATTATTCAAATTTCCCTAAATAATATTCCTGCTTCCAAGAAGCATGGAGTAGAGAAGACTAAGGAAACTTCTAATTTTAACACAAGGAAGCATCTCATACAGAATGAGAACAAGAGAGAAAAAGAGAACGTTTTAAGGGAAAACATTGAAATCCAAAAATATTTGGTTTAACTCACCATTCTGCCGTTTTAGGTGTGGTATGTAGTCTCTCAATGCTTCAGTTTCCATCTCTGTAATATGGAAAAAAAAAAAAAAAGAAAATCTATATTTCAGGGTCATGGTCAGATCTAAATCACATAACGTATCTAGCACTATGCCTGGTTCATTAGAAATCTTCAGTTAATAGTAACTATTACTCATTTCCATTATAGACCTAATGCCATGAGAAAAATTACAGAGACTATTTAGGAGGCTGTTATTATGGTAATTCTAGTAAACACTAATGAGAGTCTGAATTAGCATAGTAGTCAAGCACACAGAAAGAAAAAGAAGATGTTGAAAAGAATTCCACAGAAGCATATACCGGAATTAGTTATATAGGAAATGAAGATATGAGAGTAGTCCAGGGTGACCTGAGATTTTCACCTTTGTGAATGGGAGAATGCAATACTCCTCAAAAAAAAAAAAAAAAAAAAAAAGCCCCTCCTCAAAAATAGAGTCAGAATCTATGGGTTTAGAGCCCCAGCATCAGCATTTTCTAAAAGCTCTTCATATTATTCTAATGCATCACAAGAACTATGAGGACTATGTTTGGAATTTTTTAATATGTATATGCCAGTATATATATAAATGCTTTACAATTAATTTAAATGCAATTTTATTGTAGCATAGTTTAAGTTTATAGAAATTCAATATACATAAATTAGGAAAATAAATACTATAAAAATGGTTTTTAGGCTTCCCACTTTCTTAAATCTTAGATGCCGTTGGATGTCTTGTTTAGAAGAGAGTCCCAATGAGCATTTTTATTGACAAAAGCAAGGCTCCCTGGACATGGTACAAAAGGAAGAGCTTTAGCCACAAGAGACACATTGCTTTGCATAAAGATATAATAATTTGGAATCATTGAGAGATGACTCTTGTGAATAAGAAGAGGAATCTGAAGACTAGGAGAAGGGATAGGTGAATACTGAGTGAGGAACACAACATTTTCAAATATTGAAGGAAAAAAACAACACAAATTGCACATCCTGTGAAAATATCTTTCAGAAGCAAAAGGGAAATAAAGACATTCTTCTCAGTTGAAGGAAAACCAAGATAATTTGTTGCGAGAAAACTTACTCTTAAAATGGCTAAAGCAAGTTCTCTACATAGGAGGAGATGATAACAAAAGAAGTTATGGAACTTCACAAAGGAAAGAAGAACATTGGCATAGGTAAAAACAGAGGCACATATAAGAAATTAACCCACTTCTTGTGAGTTTGTTGTATTAAATTTGATGGTTGAAGCAAAAACTAAAACACTATCTGAAGTGGTACTCAATGTATGTAGAGGAAATACTTAAGACAATTATAATTAAAAAATGAGTAAAAGAATCTAAATGAAGTAAGGTTTCTATAGTTCATGCAAAGTTGTACAATGTCAATACTGATCAATTTTGATAAGTTACGTATGTATATTGTAATACTTAATGTATCCCCTACAAAACTGATGCAAAATGCTATACTCCAAAACACTGCAGATAAATCAAGATGGAATCCTAAATAATGAACAAGTAACATACAATACAGTAATATAAGAGAAACAAAAGAAAGATACAGGAAACAATAAGATGGTATATTTTAACATATGCCAATTAAAAGACAGAGATTGGCAGAATGATAGGAAAACACAATTCAACAATATACTATCCACAAGAAATTCACTTCACATATAACAAACATAAGTTGAAATTAAACAAATATAAAAGATATACCATGTGAATATTAATCAAAAAAAGGAGTTGCTACATTAAAATCAGATAAAGTAAAATTCTGAGCAAAGAAAATTACTAGAAAAAACAGAGAGCTATTACACAATGATAAAAAATTAATCTGCCAAGAAGATAAATTAATTCTAAACATGTATGCATGAAAAAACAGAGCCTCAAAATTTATAAAGCAACAAACAATAGAGTTGAAAGAAAAAAATAGACAAAATCGCAATTATAATCAGTGACTTCAACACCCCACCATTAGTAAATGATGTGAATGACTAGATGGAATATCAGCAAAGATACTGAAAAACTGAACACAACTGTCCAATGGGATCTAATTGACATATATTTAATACTTCATGCAACAACAGTGGAACATTATGTATTTTATGTTATGGGGAGGATAAGAATCTATTTTTTATTTACTTTTGCATGCATAATAAAACTCTGAATAAATATAGAAAAAAAATTGTCAGCTTAGGACTAGATTGTTTAGGGGTATTCTGAATAAACAGCAATCAAGAAAAGAAGAAAGACTTTTCTACATATGTTCATACAGTTTTTGACCTTTTAAGCACATAAATGTATGAACTATCTAAAAATTAATTTTTTTTAAGTTTCAGTATAAGCTGATTCAGAAGCAAATCTGAGACCAACTCCCTGCTTTCAAAATACTTGAGTTGATAAAGACAAACTTTGTAAAGACATATGGTAAAGCTTTGAATTTTTCACAGTATACCACATGGAAAGTGAAACACTTGCATTGCAAGTATGTTGCAAACATCTTTGCAAGTCAGTATATATACAAACACATTTTTGTAGTCCACTATTTTGTTGTTGTTATTAGGGTTGTAATTGTACTTGCAGGAACATCCTTGTCCATCTCTCTCTTATTCCCTAGGATAAATTCTAGAAATGGTAAAAACAGACAAATGTATATTTCTGTGTGTCTGTCTGTATTGTCAATATATGAGGGTATTTCAAAAGTTTCAATGAAAAAAAGAATTAAAAGATAATATGAATCTTTTCATGAAATTTTTGAAGCTCCCTTGTATTCACATACATGTATTTCCACAAATAATTTTCTATTGATTATGCAGTATTTCTAGCATGGATTATTATGGTTATTTTAATCAGTTCTCACTTGTTGGAAAATTACCTTTGCTTCCAGTTTTTTGTTATTGTTAGGATTGTAATCATTCTCTAAGGAATATCCTTGTTCATCTCTCTTTATTCCTGAAGATAAATTCTAGAAATGGTAATCTACATTAGAGATTATGCAGATGTCTAACTTTTGATATATGTTGCGAAATACTGTTCCAGATAGATGGTAATATGTATAGCTGTTTTTTAGGGGTTTATTTTATCTTATAACTCAAGTAAATATCATATCACAAAAGGCACTTTATTTTTTAAGAATGCTGCAATATACTTTCATCATTGTTATCAATGTCAAATTGCCAAAGCAGTTGATCCTAAAGCCCATGTGGTACAATTCAGGTTTTGTTCTACATCTTATGCATGATTATGCCTATTTAAATGGTAAATAGCTAATACATTCTTAATTCTCTTTGCAACCAGAGTACTGGTATATTTGTTACAGATATTGATGCCCAAGGGAATGATGCAGTTTCTTGAGTGAGCCTTTGATTTTTAAATAGAAGATGTGTCAGACAACATTTGGTAAAGAAAAGAGAAAATATAATGTGATATTTGCTAGTTCCTAAAAAATGCATAAATAGACCTTAGAATCAGGTAAATAATTCTCTCTTGGACATTGCATGTATTGACAGATTGAAAATAATTTATGGAGAGAGACAATGATTACAAAATAACATCTATGTATTTTCTTCACTGAGATCTCAGTGGTTTCCCTTAAAATATTGCTTTGAACTTGCTTTTACATTAATTTTCAGAAGACAGAATGACCCAGAACACATGACCTCTGATTATGGAATATAACACAGGTGATACAGGACTTTTAAGTTAGTCCATGCCCTTGGAACAGCTATCAGCAATGGAATACTTGTACCTTTTAAAGTGGCTTATCCTAATCTTTCTTAAGGCATGGATCTTTGTAAGGCATGGATCTTTGTAAGGCATGGATAGCTGACAACTATAAACACACATTCACACAAAGTTCCTATGCTGCTGCTTTAAAACACAAGTTACCTTGCATTTTAATGATTGCGAATTGAGATTAAAATAATGAAAATATATTAGCTCTTATTAATATATAGGCATTAGTATATGTCTTGTTAAAGGTTCTTTAGGTTCAAATAACAGAAGTCAATATAAGTTATTCTATGAAGGAAACATAATTTTAAAAAGTCTTGTAGAAGACAGATAACAAGTGTGAAAAGAAAAACTTCAGACAAGTAAAACTTAACAGAGTTTAATTGAACCAAGTATGATTTGAGAATCGGGCAGCTCTCGGAACCTCAGAACCAAAAGTGGTTCAGAGAATTCCACTCTACAATGTGGGCAGTCAGCATTTATGGACATAAAATGAAAGTGACATACAGAAACAGAAAATGAGGTACATTGGTTAGAGCTGGAAATTTGCTTGCTTTGAACCTGATCTGATCAGTTGGCAGGCTGTAATTGACTGAAGCCCGGCCGCTATGTTTGGCTGAGACTCAGCTACTTTTTACAAAAGTATACTTCAGGCTTTCAGTTAGTTTACTTGCTAAATTAGATTGCAGTAAGCAACTCAAAGTCTGGAGGCAGCCTCAGGCCACATTTGGTTTAATTTAAGCAAGCTTTTTTGATTTTACAGGACCAGAAAGTAGAAAACGATGGGGGAAGATACCATTATTCATCTTGCATTGTTTTTGTTTGTTTTGTTAACAAAATTCACTGAAAAGGAATTTTGCAAATCAAGGAGACCCAACTGAAGATGCTCTGAGCCAGAAGAAAGAATGGAGCTGTCTTTTACAAAGAAAGTTCCCACCCAGGTTCCCACTCCAGCATGATATGCAAATGAGGGCTGCGAGCCTGTTCAGTCCAAATTGGTTGTTATTAAAATTGGCCATAGGTCACTGATATTGGCCAAGTCCAGGTAGCAGAATGGGACTTTCCATCAGCAGGTGATTTAAGTGGCATAAATAGAAGCAGACAACTATGAAAGCTCCAAAATTCAACTATTGTTTAGGTTATGGTTTTCCCAAGGACACAGAGTACATGTGTAACTTCCAGTCACCAAATGGCTGCTCGACTCCATTCAGAATTTAAACCCAGTTAGCCACTCAGGACCCATCTTGAAGGATTTGCTCTTTCAGGGTTCATATTTTGTTTGTTTTAGGGAGTCTACTTCACTCGTTGCACTGCTGATCTTTCTTCTTTCTATTCAAGTAGTGAGAGATGCCCCCACAGCATCTGAGTTCTATCCTCCACCCCCTTACCCTTAAATTCTCTTAGAAACTTTCTGTCAGTACCAATTCCAAATTACTGAGAGATATCACCTGGTGTAGCTTGGGTCGAATATTTCTTATCTTCTTCCCTGTCTCCTCAAACTACCTTTCCACCCACCTCTCCCAACCTCCACCCCATACTTGATTTAATCACTTTTTAATTATCATCATAAAGAGGAAAGAAAAATGCCTGCCAGCAGCTCATCCAAAACTTAGAATGAGAAAATTCTCAGAGAAAGAGAATTTTGATATACTGGTTGGGCAAATATCCTCAAAAGGTAGCTACAATATTGCAGCAATAACAGTATTTACTGAATACTTTCAGCATCTCATTCAATTTACATTCATTAACTTATTAATCTTTATAACAACCCAAATTAGTTCACTTCATTATTAATGTTTCTAGTTTTCATATGAGCAAATTGTTAAAAGGCCTGCACAAAACATAGTGACAGGAAGATATGGAATTGCAATGCTAACCTTATCAGTGACTTCATCTCTCAACTTCTTTCTTAACTGTGTCCTGCATTTTAAGTCCCATAAACTATTTGTAGCTCTAGTAATGCCATTATCTTCTTCTCATTTCTGAACCTGCTTCAGATCCATTTCATGGGTTCCCAGTGATCCTCTTTCTGAGTCTTGGTGTGCCCTCCTTCAACCATATTTCTTAGTATTATTCTCAATAGGAATCATAAGATACATATGTGTGGATGTCTTTTATGGAGTCGTCTTTCTGATGAATGTCTCTTTCATTTAAAATATGCTTTACTAAAAGAGCCAGATCATTTTTCTCATGAAAACACAACAGCTTTGAAATGAACTGAATGCCCAGTAGAAGATAGGTTGATCACACAGAATTTCAGTATTTACTTTAGTGTCATAATAGAGTGATTCTGAACCAAAACCTATGAATCCTAATTCTGAATCCATTACACTTTTGATATCAGAAATATATATTAAAGTATATTCTTTTAATAAATATTTATAAAGCATCAACTCTATACCAACCAGTGTTGTAAGCATTGGAGATGCAGAAATGAATGATGTGAGATTTCTGCTTGTATATCAAATGTAACTGTGATATTCTCAGTGAAGAAAAATGTAAACTATTACTATAAAATATTAAGATTGAAAGATGTTAATTTTTCTAGTCAATAATTGATTTTATTCATTTAAACATTGAACAAGTAGATTAATGATTTTATAATTTGATATATTTACCTATGAATTATATGATGGTAGTTTAAAAAGTTTGTGGAAAAATAGAATTAAAAGATAACACAAATCTTTCTATAAACCTTTTGAAGTAACCTCATACTAATAATTTACAAATATAATTACATCAATTAATCGTTGAGGAAGAAATTATGGAAAAATGGATTCCTTCTTGTTCGGCATCACTATTGCTATTTTTTAAAAGGATATTTTTCAGAATTGCCATTAATAGATAATATCCACACAAAATTAAAAGGTATAAATCCTTCAGGCTTACCTATAGATGTTTTTCCCCTTTTCAATAGTTAATTTTACAGTAGTTAATGTGTATTTCAATTAATAGAATTCCTGAATGATTTTAGCATGAATCCTAAGGCAAGTTGAATTTTCTGTCTTATTTTGTACTCGCACATCTATAAGAAAGTGGCTTTTTTGTTTGACAAATTGTTCTTTTTTATTACATTTAAGGACCTGTGATTCACTCTCCTATATAATTAGAAGGAGTACGTTGAGTATTCTGTTCTTTTAAAGGGTAGTAGCACTGGAAGCAAGTCGTTTATATAGTCACCTATTTATGTTTGACCCCCCTGTTAGTTGTTAAACAGTCTATTTCTGATAAAATGATCAGTGCTCATGGAAGTTTTTCCCCTGGATTTCTAAGTTAAGTCTCCAGCTTGTGTTTCCTGTAAAAAATGATGTCAAAGATAATGTTTTTGACTGAAAGGGAATATCCTACAAAGAGAAAAAAAGAACAATGTGATGTCACTTCATATTCTTTTTGTTGTAGAAACTGGTAAGTTGGACATGGAGTTATAACCCTCCTGCACTAGTAAGAATATAGAGTGGTGGTGCCATCCTGTGAACAACATGGCACTGCTTTTGTTAAATTAAGTATTCTTATACATGCCCTCTGAACCATCAATCTCACTCCTGAGTTTATGTCTCAGGGAAATTCTCCCACAGGTCTGCAAAAAAACATGAATAAGGTTATTATTCACAGTGGTGTTTGTGGTTAAATGGAGTTAGACAAAATCTGGGTCTCCAGTTTAGGAGAGTGAATAAGTGAAATGTGAGATCCAATAGAGATTCTGTGCAACATTTGAAAACAACAACAAAAAGACAAAAAGATGTTCAGACAGCTACACAGATATATCTTAAAATATAGTGCTGAATGAAAAAAAATGTAGATGCACCATTTATGCAAAATAATACAAAAAAAATCATCTTACAGGATAACATAGATAAAAAAGGTGCTTATCCATCACACATCATGTGTGAACAGAAGATTAAGAACTTGGGCAATGGAGATGAAGAGGAAGGAAGAAAATAGGTGAAGGAGGGAGGGAGGGAGGGAGGGAGGGAGGGAGGGAGGGAGGGAGGGAGGAAGGAAGGAAGGAAGGAAGGAAGGAAGGAAGGAAGGAAGGAAGGAAGGAAGGAAGGAAGGAAGGAAGGAAGGAAGGAAGGAAGGAAGGAAGTTGAAGAGAAAGCGCGTGGAAAGAAAGCTTTGATGTTTAATTTGTACATTTTGTCTTTTGATTTTAAGGCTATGCTGGGAATTTCACCAGAATTGTAACATGAAAAGCAATAATTTAAACCTCATGTTTTTCCACATCCTTAAAAAAATATTTAGCCCCTCTCAGTCTCTGTTATGAGACAGTAGATAGTACTATTTCACCTGGAGTGGGGAGTAGTAAGAAAATGAGACACAGTTCTTTCTCCCAAGGGGGAAACCACTGAGAGGGAGAAACAGAGAAAAGTAAAATCTAACATTCCTCCTGAAAACATACTTGGTTCCTCTCTGACCCTCACTGTCTATCTTATCTAATTCCATCACCTAGATATTTTGGAAATTGAGCTTCCTTCCATGCCTATCTTCAGTAAGTGTTTGAATCTCCGGATTGTGTCCCCTGTCACCAGCTTTGGAGCCTTACCAGATCCCTACCCCTTCCTCCAGACTGCAGCCACAATGACCTCTCTGAATCATCCAACTGAGGAGCTGTTGGAAATTATACATAGGTCATCATGTAATGGGCCCAATTCAAGTTTCATATCAAAGTTCCATGAGATCCTTCTTGATCTTACCCAACTTTGCTTCCTACCCACCTACCTAATGAACCTCTTATGTCTCATTCTTTGTCTAAATTCCTGTGTTCTACTGTCATCCTACTTCCACACCCTCATAAACTTGAACTCCGTACATTTTGTACCTTATCTAGATTCCAGTAATTTGGTGCCCAGAGTGTGACATAGTCTCTCTTCCCTCTCGGTTAGAGGTAAATGCTAATTGTTGCTTGGCATGTGCTGTTTCTCCTTCTGGATTACTTTCTGATATTTTGTTGCTGTTACTCTCCTTCTCCAGGCTAATTCCTATTCAGCACCCAAGATTCATCCCAGGAATGTCCTTCTCTTGGAAGACTCTAGAATATTGGATTTGAGGTCTCTTTCATGGATCATGAATATTATCAATCATAGAATTTAGTTCACTGGAATTTGATTTCTTTTTCTTACCTGCTATTTTAGAGAAATTGCTGAAATCAGAGGTGACTTCCTTCCCTGGGTTAGGCCTAATTTTAGTTCTTTGTCATGAGCAATGAGATGAAATTCTAGATCATGAAGAGACGGAAACGTGTTAATGGGTTTTTCTACGGTTGATTTCTACTGTTGATTGTTATCTCCTCTGAATAATAATATTTATATTTAAGTTAAATCTCATTCGTTTTAGCCCTTCACTGCTGAAGAATTTTTAAGTCTAAACACTTTTGAGTTTTCTACCTTTTTTGAGGATTAGGGTGACATAGGAGGGTGACCAGGTGAGTAATTCAAAAGAGGGTGGAGAAATTCACTTTCAATACCTTTTCTGGGGCAGAATGACTAAATGTGGTGAAATCTAGTCAAAATTCTATTACCTCATTTAAGGCAGCTTTAACAAATAAAACCAGTTATTTAGTGGTAACATTAAAACAAAGCACAGGAATAGCTTTTGGATAAAGGGTATTATGATAGGAACTTTGGTATATTACATGTTATATTTCTTGCAATACTTGTTACTTATATTTTTCTTTCTAATGTTTGGGGATGCAGAGATTACTATGACTAACAATAATTAATATTTGGGGATGCAGAGATTACTATGACTAACAATAATTAATAATCACACTTTGTAATTTTCTTTATTTTTATGTGGGATAGAGAACAGAGTCATTTTTTGTCTTGCAGTTTTTGGTTGGCATTTTCTGTCTCATAAATGGGAATATGACTAAGGATCACCCTCATTCCTCCACTCCCAGGCTGTGAGCATCTTGAGGGAAGAACTGTGTATATATTTCTTTAGCTAAGGTAATAGCACAGAGCTAACATGAGGTAAATGCTCAATAAAAATTTGTTGAGTAAATGAATGAATGAAGAGTACACGATTTCCCTGTGAAGGGAAGCTAGTAACATAGTTAATACATGGTAGACCATCATTTCAGCACTTCTGATATCTTATTCTTGTCTATGCTAAGATGAACTACGGACGGGATGCGTGACAGTATCTTTGGACAGCTGAAGAATCTCTTCCTGACCTTGAACTATTCCTCTTAACAGGCTTGACACACTATGAGGACAGTAATCCACAAGTTCTGAAGTAACTGTGCCCAGCTGGTATCCGCAATACAAATGATGACGCCCAATGCATCTTCTCTCTTCAGAGTGTCTAACAGGGAGCCCTGTAAAAAAAGAACATAAAAAGTAAGTTTGAATGTGATAGTAGAAATGAAAAAGGCAAGGGTGTGAGCTGAATTTGTGTTTTTAGCAACTTAACAATACTTGCTGCTAATTAAATAAGTCCCTACTTGGATTTTCTGAAACAATCAAGTAGAAAGTGTGACTGATAGAAACTAGCATGGAACTGAAAGCACCCAGAGTGTTTTCTATTTCTGGGCTAGTTTGGATCATCTGAGCCATGAAGAACATCAGGGGGAAGGCCCAGCATTCTGAATATTTTTGCATATTCATTAGTTCAACAGATAATTGAAGGCCAGCTACGTACTAGGAAGTCTTCTGGGTACTCTGGGTAGAGAAGTGAATAAGTGGAGTTTATATTCCAAAGTTCATCTAACTCAGATTTTCTCCTTTAATGCTACTACCTACCAGCTAATAAATTAATTGGAATTTTAAACTACTGGGAATATGATATGTGTATTTTTCTGCTTTGATTTCTGGTCCTTGGAAAGTGCTCAATTTTAAGTAAACTGTTTTCTAAGATGCTGGATGTAATGATTAGTAATATCTGCTTACTTATTCTGAGTTGTTCTCCCTGGGTAAGAACATAGCCCTGTTGATACTGAACATAAATCCCATGAAGCATATATTGTGCAAATTGTTCCAGATAATGGCAGAAGTATAAATGAACTTTGAGGAAACAAAAATCAAGCTCCAAACCTGGCCTGTTGTGGAAAGACTCACCTGAGCAGGGAAAAGCCATGTGCACTGAGACCTACTGTGTCTAATTCTGCTCTAGTGACCATCTCTGTTTCACCCAAGGTATTTGTCCTTAGCCTGTGTAGTGTGCCCATGTATGGCCTCTTTCTGGCCATCTGTCTATGTAATTCACCCCAAAACACTGCAAATAGGCAACTTGCTTTAATGTTTTTGGTTTCGTTTTCTTGTTTTTACTTTCTTTCTTTAATCCAATTCTATGTACTCCTCATTTGTCATGTGTGGAGGGTGAGGAGTTGGAAATACTATATTTACTGGGGAACTCCTGGGCAATGAGAATACAGAGTAGGGGTCTTCGCATTTTGACCTCTCATCCTTAATTTTGTGTTAAGTGAATGGATAAAAGAAAGAGGGAAAATGTATTCGGTGAACCCTGGCTTTATTTTGGTTAGGGCTTCTCTGTTGTGCCATCTGACTTTGACAATGACGGTTAAATGTATTCACCTTCCCATGAACCCTTATCATCTATTCTTCATCATCACTGGTATCACAATTAGAAGAAAAGTCCAGAGCAGATGTCTGTCAATCCAGTTTTCACATTCATCTCTATTGCAGCAGTAAGCAGACCTTCTCCTACTGCCAATTGCCTTTTGTAACTTGAAGAAAAGGGAAAGTTACTGACAGACACTAAGGAGAATTTCTTTGCATTCCGTTCTCAGTATCCGAGGGGCTTTGGGATTTCAGACTATCAAATTAGTGTCAGTTCAAGACATTTCTGAGAGAAGGAGAGAAAAATTTGAAGATTACCTGAATTCATCTTCCATGTTGCTTGTTGCTAACATCCCATCACAGTGGCTGTCAGTCACAGAGAAGGGCATTATATTCCAATGACTGGGTATCTCTTTAATTACAGAAATGAATAATCCACCTCCCCCAGCTCTCTTCTTAACAGCTGCAGTCCATAAAATGAAAGGTTTGAACTTGAAGCATCAACACAAACAGAATTTGCAGCAATTTCTATTACTAGCTTCTTTCGTATTGTCTGAACACAATATTTCCTTACTGAAAGAAGAAATGAAGGAGGTCTGGAAACACTTTTTCTAAGCTTTAGTGGCATTTAATGGCGTTCCCCTCACCTTCTCAGGCTTTGTGATATGAACAGCATCAGAAATTGGTGTTCTTTTCTTTAAAGAAATATGTCTCTTTCAAAATCTTCCCAAACTCTAAAAAAGTGGAGAACACTTAAGGTTTTGAGCTATCATAGAAGTAGCAAAGATTGTTATAATACTTGCTTTGAATCAAGGAAATATTTTTTATCTTTTTGTTGATCATTCCTAAAATTATTTAGTGGTAATTTTGGAGAGATACATTCAGAATACTTAGATTCAAGGAAACTGATTTTTATACTTTGTATATTTTAGTTTTTCCTTGGTGCATATAAAGTGCTTAACCCAGTGTTTTGCACTTGAAAATTATTCTATTAATGTTAGCAATCATTACTGTTATTGTCACAGTGACTTTTTTGCTGTTATAGTCTTGCTTCAGTCAGTAATTTATTGAACACCTCCTATGCACAGTATATGAAGAATATGGAGGCAAATCATGCTCAGATACTGAGTTTGCTTAAAGAAATCAATGGTTCATGTAGGAGTAAGTATAACAAAAAAATTAAAAAGCAGAGAGTGTACTGAAAGAGTCAGAAATAAAGTCCTTTGGAAGTTTAGAAGCATGATAAATAAACACCATCAGATGAAATCAGGGAAGGCTTCTCCAGCAAAGTAGCACTTATGCTAGCCCTTTGGAGGGTAGGTACAACTTACACAAGTTTAAAGCTGGGGTGACCATCTGAGAAGGGAGAAGGAAGTGAGAAAATATACTATGGTGGAGCAGGCATGAATACGATGTCAGAACGAGTGAAAGGTGTTTGCCTACAGGGGTTGCTGTCTGTACTTTGTCAAGCTCTGAATGTCAGGATAAGCTGTTGATGGGACTTTTTAAAAAAGTAAATGGGATCCATTAATGGTTTTGGGACAGGAAAGGAATGTGATTAAAAATATTTTAAGCAAATTAATTTGATTGTTATTTTTATGCTTTTAGAAGAGCAATTTGCTGTCAACTTTAAGGCATGAGAATTTCTAAGAGAGAGAGAGAGATAATATTATTAACACATTGCATTTTAATATATACTTATAATATGTATGTTGTACAATATTATTAATATACTGTTGTTAATATGTTATAATATATTATTATCTACATATACACACATATATATTTCCTATCTGCAAGAATGGGAAAAATACTCGAAAAACACCTCCTGATAGTAGTACAAGAATGGCTTTTCATCAAGCTCAAATTGGCAAACATATATATTTTTTCTACTTTCAGTTTGTCAGTTTAAATGTTCAGTGCACTTTGGTTATGAGGGATCAGGAAACATTTAAGTATTATACATAAGAAAGAAACATTTTCAGAGTTTCTGTTTAGCTACCTTAATCTAAAAATTTCTTGAGGCCAATGAGGACGGAGCTGCAGCAGGAAGCCCCTTGAGTTCCTGAGCCATGTGTGGGGGCCATGGGCCTCAGCCCCACCCCCCACCATTGGCAACCAGGCCAGCAAAGGAGCCAGCAGTGAGCCACCCTGCCTCCCCATACCACCCCTCTGCAACAACATCTTAGAATGTAAAGTAAACACAAATAAAAAATCTTAAAAAAATAAATAAAAATAAAAATCTCATAAACTTTTCTCCAAGCTTTTGAAAAATCTAACTGAAATTTGGAAAAAGAGCATTGCGAGGATTTGTAGATTGTTGTATGGAAGCACAAAGAAACCAAATCAAGTACTAGAATTAAAGAAATCCTTGTGTTTCCACTGCAGAGGTGAAATCTCATTCCCATCTTATTAAATTATCTAAATCATATCTTATAAATATATCATATCTTTAGATGAATACCCCTGTTTTGGATGTAGGCTAATGCCATTTAGAAGTGAAAAAGACATTGACTGTATGAGGCACAGACCACTTTCCTCAGCACCTTTTCTTAACACTAAAGTCCAAGATATTCTAAGTCCAAACAATATTATTAATACATAATGATGACCCTGATTTTTTGGTTAATAGAGCCTTTTCATGCTGATAATCCCATGTATTCCTGATGAATCAAGCCCTTATTGGCTTGAAATGATGCATTAATAATCTGTAGATAATTTTAGACTGGTATACTGCC
Source organism: Cynocephalus volans (assembly GCF_027409185.1). Classification (NCBI taxonomy): domain Eukaryota; kingdom Metazoa; phylum Chordata; class Mammalia; order Dermoptera; family Cynocephalidae; genus Cynocephalus; species Cynocephalus volans. The sequence goes on along the minus strand of NC_084461.1, from coordinate 145,687,032 downwards.
ACGAACAGTGGCAGGTGAATTTTAAAGTCACTCTTCTCAAAAATAGATTGTCAAAAATAAGAAACATTTATACAGCTCCTAAGCACTTTGTTACAGGTAATATCTTTTTCCTCAGGGAAATAAATGATTGTGAATATGGTAAATATTTCAAATGCAAATATGCTTCAAAGTAGGCACTTTAGGTAATTGAGAGAAACTCGGAAAAAATGCATGTGAAACAGTATCTTATCACATTTTTAAAAATACCTCAACTAATTTGGGTAGAGTTTTGGGTGTGACCGCACATTCCTAAAAATAAATGGGTTTATTCCTTTTAATTATAGGCATTTGAGATTTATGTCTGCACTGTGGGTAGCTATATTCCATTAAATGCTTAGACGAAAATGTTTAAAGCTCTCAGAATTTGGAGGGATTAATAGGGACTGTCAATTCAAGCAGAGAATTTTATCTAAATTCTAAAAGATTAAAAAATTGAAAACTGACACAAAGGCTAATGTTTTTTCATTATGATATGATTATTCTCTGGCATGGAAGATATATCTTTTACAGATTATAAAAATTCCATTTAGGTGGTTAGGACAAAATAGCTCTGCCACCATCTACTTTACATAAAAGAAAAAAAAAAAGAAATCATTTATTGATAAATATTTTCTATACTTGCTCTGACATTATTTCATGAAATTTAGACCCATAAAATAAAAATTTCCAAGAAAATTTTAGAACTCTGCTTAAAAGTTTTGTTATGCAGAAGGAAATTACAGCACATAAATTACTGCACATACAAATCTAATTCTTAAACCTAGTACTTAATGAGATTGTTTTTTGAGAACTAGTCAAAGTTTTTTAAAGAGCCAAATTAAAGCAGTAATTCTTCCCATATTATGTATACAAAAAGAAAAATCATCCAGTATAATTATTGTTTCCAATTTAGCTGGAATAATTTCAGTGATTCAGTTAAGAGATGAAATTAACAGACGATGGTCATCAGTGGGACTGTGGACATTTCCAGGCTTTTAAAAAATATGGAAATGATAAAAACAAGTTAGGATTTGAGGAGATCCCTAAAAGCTACATACCCCGCCCCGCATACCTCACATTAATCTGACAGTCTGAAATTCCAACCTATGAGATCGACTTTCTCTGCTCTTTTAACACAATTTTTCTATTAAAATCAAGATGAGACTTACAGAAGCGTCACGTTAAATGAATATGTATTATAACCATATCAGTATAGTTTGAGATAAAGAAGATTTCTATTAAAAAATAAAAAGGATGAGATGATTATGGGTCCTGCCAATGAAATCAGGACTATATCAGAGACTAAGTGTAAAGAAGGAACCAGGGAGACCATGTGGGCAGAAACACTATTGATTGTGTCTATGAGTCAGGAGAGGTAGTTCAGAGGCTAGGAAGATAATAATGTGTGACCTAACAGGGATATACGACTGTAGGGAATGGTTGTATGGGAATGGAGAACAGCTTCCCAAACTCAAAGCATTAAAATTCTTTTTCTTATACACAGTGCTAATCAAACACATTAAGTCAAGGCTGGACTTGGCCAAAAAAGCCGAGTCCTTTGCCAGGGTATTATCCCCAAACTTACTGTTTGAAGCAGCAGAGCTATAAATGATATGAAAAATTAAAACCCATGTTCAATTTTGAGATATTAACCAAGTCAGCTGTAAATATCATGGGGACTGGCAGAATGGTGTTGTGTTAAAGGGTTCTAGCACTGTAAGACCTTACACAGTTTATTTACATGCTGAGCTTTGGTGTCCTCATCTGTAAAGTAAGGATAAAAGTAGTACCCAAATGAGGATTAAATAAGAGCAGGTATACAGAGCCTGATACAGAATAACCACTCAAAATGTCAGCTATTACTAAGTTATTATTCTTTGAAAAAAAAAATTTTTTTTTTTTTCAGAAGACCTGTCAATTCTGGGCAATCAGAACTTGACACAGACTTTTAAAAACTCATTTTATTCTGAATGTTATGCATTGTTAAATAATATAATCTATAGTAAAATGTAGTGCGAAAACAGTACATGGCAGGTCACCCACACTTCTGTCCTAGAAGCCAGTCGTGCTAAGTACTGGCCATTGGCTCAAGGCTCAAGGGGTCCTTGATTAGACATTCATGATTCTTAAAGACTCATCGCTATAGGCCAGTAGCTAGTTAGGTTGGATTCACCTAACATTTGTTTCATCAATATTTCCTTTAAATAGTTGGAGAGTTCTATTTTGCTTTTAAGAGTAAGATCCAGTAGAATATACAAAGGTGCTTCAAACAGTTCCTAGAAAGATTTGTATTATCTTTCATTCTATTTCTCCATGAACTTTTTGAAGTACCCTCATATGGTGTGTGTGAGAAGTTTAATTTAGCACAAAAAAATTACCCTTAAATTATGAATCAGTAATAATGTGAATTTTGTATTTAATAATGGGTTTATTTAGTTATTTTACCATACATCTCTAATCATTGCAATTCAGTGATGTAAACAAAAATAATTCCTTAGGCTCTGACCTATTTTTCCAGTGACAAATCCCCTAGACAAAAATCTTTAATTTTTTTATAGTATAATTGGTTTCACAGTTTTTCTTTATGTTATTATTATTGTGGGGTCAAGTGAGATACATAGGTTTCAGAGAAATTCATATCTCCGAAGGTTTATAAGAATATGTACAGCTTTAATGTTTTCAGATACAAGATATAATATATTAGAGTTTCCCTAGGTTCAATTGGGGTCACATTACCTTTAGATAAAATGGAGCCCCTTACTGTAAGGGTGTCTTGATGAGACTGTCTTTCTCACATAATTGGATCTCCAAAAACTGGTTAAAGTGTAATCATTCACTCATTCATTCATTCAGTCAATAAATATTTATATAATTGCTCTATGCCAGACATTACACATGCTAGGAACTGAGAATATGTAAGCAAAATATAGCTTCTATCTTCAAGGAGTTCAGTCAATTAAGAATGCCTGGAAAAAAAAAAGTCCATAATTATTGTTTGATACATGCTCTCAGAGAGATGTACAAACAAAAACCGAATGGACAAAAGAGGCTACCCATTGAGGTGATGCCAGAGCCAAATCTTAAGGGATAAATGCAGCCTGAAAATGACATTTTAGTAGTTCTGTTTAAAAAAATGAAGATTTCAGCTCTGTGCCTTTTATACACACAGAAAGATTGTACTTTATGCCTGCTTCGACGTTAGATGTGGTCATGAACCTTCTTTGGTCAATAAAATGTACGTGAGGATGATGTATATCACTTCCAGGCAATGGTTTTAGAGAGCAGTGAGTGATGTACTGTGTTTTCTTACACTGCTGATGAGACTGCTGATAACACAGATCTCTATATAGCCTCCATCTCCCTGGGTACCTAAGAGGCTGCAATGTGGACAGACTCACCACCTGACTGAGTAGGACTTATACCGTTTGTTGTGTTGAGCTATTATTACTAATAGAAAGACCAGGGAGTAGGTTAAGGAGGTGAGATATTGGTATCTAGGGCAGACGGTAAACGATGTGCAAATGAACTAACTTGGTAATGGAGAACATGCTGCAGTGTAACAGGAGAAGATTTTGGAGAGGTAAATGAGGGCAAGATCATAAAGGGCATTGTATGTCTTGCTAAAGAGTCTTGGTCTATTGATATATTTTAATGAGGGGAGCGGCATGTGGGTTTTACATTTTTTGGCAAAGCAATACTGACAACAGAGCAGGAGGTAAATTGAAAAGACAAGCTGTGAGTCAAGGAGGCTGACACAACCCAAGCAAAAATGATCTATGTTGTGAAGGTAATCGATAGGAAGGGACAGATGAAATAAACAAGATTTTGTGATTGATCATAGGAAATGAAGTTACTCAGGATCACTTTTAAGTTTCTGGCTGAAGTGGTTAGGAAAAAGGCAGTGCTACTTCACAAATGTTGTGAATAGAAGTGAACTGGTTCATAGAGGAGATGTTGAGTTTAAATGTACATGTGCTGTATTTGAGAAGACTGTGGGAACCCAGGTGGATAAACAGGATGGCTGTACAGACCTGCAGCTCAGAATCCTGGCTAAGAGTAGATATTTGGGAATCTATCCATTGAAAGTGATCTTGGAAACCCTATGCAATGATAAAATCTAGCAAAGAGAGGAAAAGTTGTCCGAGAATGGAAACCTGGGATAAGCTGGTTAGCATTTTTGGTGGGTGCAGAGACAGAATTTGGGTATGACAATCAATCAATTCATCCACACTTGATTTTTTTTTTAGCAGAGTAAATCCTTTATTAAAACATCAACAAAATAATGAAATTGCTGTTTTGAAAGCAAAAAAAAATATGATAGAAAATAGAATTGTAAGAAAAACAAATTGGAGGCATATTTTGGATTACATTATTTTCTCTGTATACTAAGTATTGATTAATTATATAAAATTTATTTTGAAACTATTAGGCAATGTGCTAGATTCTACATCTAGACTGGCTAGATAAATAAACATTATTGCTGTCTCTATTAAGCATATGTCTAGATGGACACATGGTCAGTAAAAAAGAAACAATAATGGCACCGAAATCATACAAATAAACAGAATATCATGGCTGTGATATTCTAGGGAAGGTCATCTCAAAAGGACTCACGAGTTTTATCTATGATTGAGGTGTGTTCTCTTTCCTATTCTTGCACGGTCCCTTTACTCTAGGCACTTTCTTGGAACAGAGAACTATCCAAGAAGTAGGCCACTCCACTACAAGGGATGTTCCAGTCCCAAACTCACACATCTTGTCAGGAAAATAAGCTTTCATCCGTTACACTTTCAGTCAACACAGTGGGTTGAATTGATACAAAAATGTGCATGTACAACTACTGTTTCATGTGTGCCTGCCCATCAGACACCCAATCTTGCAAGACCGCTATTAAAGTCTTGCTTTGTTGTACATTGTTTATTATCAATACTGACTTTGATCTAATCACTAAGAAAACATTTTTTTCTGTAACAAGAAGTATTTTTGCCCCAAACACTACTTATTATCATATGCTCATTACTCAAGGTATTTTCTATGTGGATTTATTTTATTGAATCTTATGAGATATAATTTCCTCCCAGATCAAACTCTTCCCCAAATCTTTCTCCAGAGAAGAGCTAGCTAAAAGTACCTGAACTACTATGGACTTCATTGCAAGTGCTTACTCTCCATTCTAATATTATCACCTAAATGTGGGGATCCTGTTACAAAAACAAGCCAGGATGACACATGCACAGTTAGGCCTAAAATGACACTATTAGGTAAAATCTCCCCTTTATTTGTGGTGTTGCCCCTTCCTCCCATTCCTGGAGGTGAAAGAAAGCAAAATACTCCATCCATATTATATCTTCTAGTAGAATATACCAGTGTACTTCAAAAAGTTAATGGAAATATTCATGTTATCTTTTAATTCTAATTTTCTTTTTGAAGTACCCTCATATAAGTCTATTGTTTTCTTCTCTCTACATCATCTATATTTTTGAAAGATCTTCTTAATTTAAAATTTTTTTGAATTAAGTAAACTCACTTTTTCATATAACTTTGAGGATTTCTACTCCTCACACAAAAAGATTCTCCTCTGCTCCAGACTAATCATACAAGACACTACTGAATTTGGGGTTAGACATATTATAGATAAGCATAAACATACATAACTACTTTTAAAAAAATCTTTACCAATTAAGTTACTCTACATAGGTTATTTCTTTGGGGAGGTTGTTAATAATTGTAAACAATTTTTGAGTTTTGAAGTTTTGGTCATTCGTCATCACTATTTTGGATCACAGCCCTGAAATAGGCGGGGGAGGGGCAGTTACTTTGTTCCCCTTCTGCATAGTCTTGAAGGGACTGCTCCTCAGGGTAATATTATATAGCAAAGTGCTTTCTTTAACTGTATGATACCAGTTGAAATACACTCATTTCCCACAACTACTTTTTGTTAGATAGTAGCTTTATTTATATGATTTACTTACCATAAAATATACCCCTAAGTGTAGAATTAAGAGTTTTTCTAGTATACTCATAGAGTTTTGTGACCATCACTACCTAATTTTAGGATATATTCATTTCCTCTAAAAAAAAACCCCTTTCTAAAACCCATTACCAATCACTCTTAATTCCCTCCTTCCCCCAATCCCTGGCCACCACTAATCTACTTTCTGCCTTTGTGGATTTGCCTGTTATGAACATTGCATGCTATATGTGATCTTTTGTGACTGGCTTCTTTCACTTAACATAATGTCTTCAAGGTTAATCCATGTTATAGCATGCATCATTACTTAACTCTATTCCATTATTGAACACTATTCCATTGTATGGATATACCATGTTTTGTTGATCCATTCATCAGTTTATGGACATTTGTGTTATTTCCACATTTTAGATATTATGAATAATGCTGCTATGAACATTTTTTTATACTGTTTTGTGAGTGGACATATGTTTTCATTTCCCTTGGGTATATACCTAAGCATGGAACTGCTAGATTATATAACTCTATTTTTAAACTTTTGAGAAACTGTCACACTGTTTTCCAAAGTGGATGTACCATTTTGCATTCAAACCAGCAATGTATGAGGGTTCGGATTTCTCCACAAAGTTGCCAATGCTTTTTATTGTTTTGATTATAGCCATCCTTTTGGGCATAAAATAGTATACCATTGTAGTTTTGATTTGCATTTCTCTGATGGCTAATACTGTTCACTATTTTTTCACATATTTAATGGTCATTTGTATGTCTTTGGGAAAATGTCTATTCAAATTATTTTCCCATTTTTTCAATGGGGTATTTATCTTCTTTTAATTTTTGATCTAGAAGTGTTCTTCATATATTCTGGATACAAATCCCCTATTAGATCTATGATTTTCTTCCTTTTTTTTTTTTTTTTGGTTATCTTTTTCACTTTCCTAATGCTGTCCTTTGAAACAAAATATTTTAATTTTGCTAAGTCCACCATTTTTCTTTTCCTTTTGTTGCTTATACTTTTGGTGTCATATCTAAAAAGCTGTGACCTAACCTAAGGTCACAGAGGTTTATTTCTATGTTTTCTTGTGTGCATAGTATACGGTAGGGATCCAACTTTATTCTTTTCCATGGGAATACTGAATTGTCCCAGCACTATTTATAAGAAAGACTATTCCTTCCCCATTGTGTTTTTGTGTGTGTGTGTATTTTTTATTTTTTGGCATCTTCATCAAAAATCAATTGGCCACATATGGGAGAGTGCATTTCCAGGCCCTTGAATCTATTCCATTGACCTCTATGTCTATACCTACTCCAATAACACACTGTCTTGTTTATGTAGCTTTGTAGTAAATTTTGAAATTGGGAAGTGTGAGTCATCCAACTTTGTTTTTCTTTTGCAAGATTCTTCTGTATATGTTGGGCTCCCTTGAATTTCTATATGAATCTTAGGATTAACTAGACATTATCTGCAAAAAGGGCAGCTGGGATTTTGACAGTAAATATGTTGAATCCAAAACTCATTTTTTTTTCTTTTTTAATATAGGCATATACAGCCATAAATTTTCCTTTAAGAGCTGCTTTAGCAGTTTTGGTATGTTGTTCTTTTATTTTTTTTTATTCACCACAAAGTATTTTCTAACTTTTATTGTGATTTCTTCTTTTACACATTATTTATATGGGAGTGTGTTGTTTACTTTTGGTGTATCACTGAATTTTGCAAATTTCCTTCTGTTTCTGATTTCAAATTTTATTATATTGTGGCTGGAAAACATACATAGTATGATTTAAATAATTTTCAATTTGTTGTGGCCTTTTCATGGCCTAACATATGGTCTTTACTGGAGCGTGTTCCATGTGCACTTGAGAAGAATATGCATTTTGCATATTGGCTGGAGTGTTCTAGAAATGTCTGTTAGGTCTAATTAATTCACAGTGTAGTTCAGGTATCCTATTTCTTCATTGATCTCCTGTCTAGTTATTCTATCCATTTTGAAACTAGAGTCTTGAAGCATTCAACTACTATTGTTAAATATCTATTTCTCCTTTCAATTTTGTCAGATTTTGCTTCATTTGATCTGGGTCTTTGTTGTTAGGTGCATATAAATTTATAATGGTTAGTCTGCTTGATGGATTGCCTTTTTTGTCATAGCAAAATGACTTTCTTTGATGGAGTAGCAATGTTTGCTTTAAAGTCTGTTTTGTTCAATATTAGTATAGCCCCTCCTGTTATCTTTGGCTATTGCTTGCATAATATATTTCCCCCCAACTTTATACATTCAATCTATTTGTGTCTTTGAATCTAAAATGTATCTCTTCTGGAGAGCATACAGTTGGATCACATTTTTGTTGTTATTGTTATATGTTTTTATGCTCTATGCCTTTTGATTGGAGTGTACAGTCCATTAAGTTTAATGCAATTACTGATACGGTAAGACTTATTGCTACCCCTTTCTATTTGTTTTTTAAATGTCATATGCCTTTTTGTTCCTCTGTTTCTCCACATTGCCTTCTTTTGTGTTAAATAGATATATTATAGGGCAGTGTTTTAATGACTGTTATTTATGATACTGTATTTTAGTTATTTTTTTCTTAGTGTTTGCTATGGGAATTACAGGTAACATCTTAACTTTAAAAAACCCAGTTTGAATTAATAACAGCTAAATTTCAATAGTGTAAGAAAATTGCTCCAAAATAGCTTCTGTTTCTTTATACTATTATTATTATTATACAAATTATAAATTTATATATTATAAACTCATCAATATAGTTTTATTGCTGTTATTTGTGGTATAATTTTTATATCAGATAAGAGGAAAAATATTATAAACAAAAGTACTTTTATACTGTTTTTCATGTTTACCTATGCAATTACTTTTCCCATATTCTTTACTTCTTTGTGCGAATTAAAGGTATTGTCTAGTGTTCTTTAATTTCAGCTTGAATGCCTCCCTTTAGTATTTCTTATATGGCAGATCTGCTAGTGACAATTCTCTCAGTTTAGTTTTTTAAAATTTTAATCTTAGAGAGTCTTAATTTTTTCTTCATTCTATAAGCATAGTTCTGCTGAATATAGAATTGTTGGTTGGCATTATTTTTCTTTCAGCACTTTGAATGTCAGCCCACTGCCTTTTGGTCTCCATTGTTTTTGATGAGAAGTCAGCTTTTAATCTTATTGAGGATATCTTGTATTTGATGAGTCACTTTCATCTTGCTTTCAAGATTCTCTCTTTGTATTTTTCTTTCAATAGTTTGATTTTGATATAGCTGGATGTGGATCCCTTTGAGTTTATCCTATTTGATGTTTGGTGACTTAGTTGTATTGATTAATATTTTATATCCAACTTGGAAAGTTTTAGGCAATTATTATTTCAAATATTCTTTCTTCTCCTTTCCCTCCCTTCTCTCCTTCTGGAACTCCTATTATGTATATGTTGGTATGCTTATAGTGTCCCATAATTCTCTGAGGGACAGAGAGATCTGAGGATATGTTTATTTTTCTTCATTTTTTTTGTTGTTGTTCTTCATATTGAATAATTTCAATTGACCTATCTTTGAGAGTTTTCTGGTTCTTCTGCTGCTCAAATCTTTTGTTGAGATTCCGTAATTAATTTTTCATTTCAGTTATGAAATTTTTCAAATCTAGGATTTCCATTTATTAAAATTATTTGTATCTCTTTTTTTATATTCTCCATATGGTAAAATATCATTTTCATATTTAACTTTATCTATATTTGGCTTCCTTTAGTTCTGTGAATGTATTTAAAATAGCTTATTTAAAGTCTTTGTCTATTAAGTTCAATATCTGGACTTCATAAAGGGCAGTTACTGTTGACTTTTTGCCCCCCTGTATATAAGCTATACTTTCTTTGTCTCATAATATTTTGTTGGAAACTGAACATTTTAAGTAATAAAATGAGACAATTCTCCTCAACCTTTCTACCATGACTTGTTATTGCTGCTGCTGCTACTCTTTATTTGCTTAGTGACTTTAAGTAATTCTGTACATTTTGTATTTATGTGTGGCCACCAAAGTCTCTGATCAGTTAGCTTTGTGGCCAGCTAATGACTAGACAGATATTTTTCTAAATGCTTAACCAGTTTAAATGCTTAAACCAGGGCTGGCTGGTTAACTCAGTCAGTTAGAGCATAGCCTTATAACACCAAAGTCATGGGTTTGGATCCACTTACCAACCAGCCACCAAAAAAAAAAAAAAAAAAAATGCTTAACCAATAAGTTCCCACTCTTTGCTGAAGAGCTCTGTGTATGTGGGTTGAATCCCACATTCAATGTTATGGTAGTTTACAGCTCTGCCTTAGCCTTTACCATCTGTTTAGACAGTTTCAAGGTCATTCAGAGGTGCAATATTAAGGCCCTAACAGGTCTTTCTGGGACACACACTCAGCAGTACACATGTGTGTGGCCTTCTACATCCCCAAGAAAATGGAGATTTCCAAAGTCTCTTATGGACATCTCATTCCCCAGATTTTCCTTATATGTATTTTGGCCAACCTCTCGTTTACACAAACTGGTATCACAACATGTTGCAATATTAAGTAACTGCTACTGATTATTTTCCAGTGATTCTCTGGAGATGAGGCTTTTCCCATGATCAGGTCAAACAAAGACAAACCCTGTGAATGAGGCTTTTTAAGGTACCTTCCCAAAAGGTCAAAGTATTGACAATTATTTGGGAATGAGATTTGGGGGTGAAACTCCAAAGCCATTCTGTTTCTTCCAGTGGCTACTGGTGGCTATTTTCCACAGTTATCTTGGTTGCAAGGCTGCTGGTTTTTAAAGCTGCCACAGAGTTCTGGTGAGGATTTTGTGAGTAGATTTAAGTTAAGACGCTATAGAGACACTGTTTTTAACATTTTTAGTCATTATTTTTTTCCTGAATAAATGCACCTCAGATTACTTCAAGGCTTTGACTAATTTCCAGAACTTCAAAAATGCGATTTTGCCAAATTTTGCCAGTGTTCTCATTGCTTTAATGGAGGAGCTGATTTTTGGAGATCCTCTAGTCCAAAAGTGCTTTGTTCCCCATGGCTACTATTGATAAGAAATGGAGAACTGTTATTCCATCGTTTGCAAAATGACAGAATATCAGTATCTGTGTTTATCCTTAGTTTGGCGTTTTTTATTTCTGTGTGAAGCTGCCTGTTGCTCTTTTTCCTTGTGATCTGACCCAGGTTTTAAAATATGTAGGAAGGAATTTAACTTTTACCATAGGTTTGCTTTTTACCTTAACATACTGCTAACAGTGATTTATTTAGAAAGCCCACCTTAAAAATGTGATTGAAAAATTTAAGACTTCATCACATAGTAAAACAAGTATTTACTGATAAAGAACTTTAGTACACCCCACCCTATGGGGGCAATGATCACATTCTCATTCTTTCACTTTTGATACATAATACGTTGTTATGAGCAAATGTTATTGTTCATTTTTATGACTGAGAAAACTAAGAAACAATATAAATTTCATAATTGAGTGGATGGTTGCAATAAATAAAACACTTCCTGATATTGTTATATATTTCCTTATCAGTAAATTCATCCTTATGATCATCTGAGTATAATTTAGTAAGCTAAGCTTATATAGTTCATTTTTCTGGAAGCGCTTATTTTCAGCTCTGTTTATCTGATGTAAAAACAACCTAATTTAAAAAAATTAAACTTATGCTGAAGAATTCTATAATGTATCCTGTGGCTTTCTTTTTCACTGTTTATTTAACTAAACTTATTTGTGTCATGGCATGCTTTTTATCAATACTGCAAAAAAATTTTAAGTGAATTTAAGTCGTTTCTCAGACTTTGCCTGATGTGATTTATCCTCAACAATAAAAACAGTCAAGATACAGTGTAAAATCAATTTGAAACTGAGTTTCATAGTGATAAATTACTAGTAGATAATAGTAGAAGTGTCTATACAGATATTTAACACTTTTTGAATTCTGTTTCCCCATCTCTAGAATAGTTCTATACAAGATGGTTGAGATGGTTAAATTAGTGTACATCTAATGACTAACGTACAGGTGCTTAACATAAATCTTTTTTTCTTTTTTTAACTAGGATCATGAATTTTAAGAAAGAGAAATATAAAAGGGAAAAACTCACTTCACATGACAGACCATCCCTTGGTTGAGCGAGAAAACTGAGATAAATTATATTACAAAATATAATTGAAATTTATTATATTCAAAGACTTATGATCATTCCCATTAGATCATTTAGCCAGTCAGTTATAGTCCATTTATTTGTTCAACAACAAATATCTATTGAGTCTCCACAAAGTGTCAGAAATTGAGATTTCTTAGTCCATTAAGACTGCTATAACAAAAATACCATAGACAGAGTGGCTTAAAAAACAAACATTTGTTCTTCACAGTTCTGGAGGCTGGAATGATCAAAGCTCCAGAAGGTTGGTGAGGGCCCACTTCCTGGTTTATAGACATCCATCTTCATGCTGTGACCTCATATGGTAGAAAGAGGGCTCAGGTCCCTCTCATAAGGCCACTGATCCAATTCATGTGGACTCCCCCTTAATTACCTCCCAAAGGCCCCACCTCTTAATGTCATCACGTTGGGAGTTAGGGCTTAAACATACAAATTTTGGGAGATACAAACATTCAATACATTGTATAAGGAAGGGCAGTTAAGAAAAGGGGTTGTTTACTGCCCTCAAGAAGATTTATTCCAGTGGCAGCACCTGACCCTCCCATTGTTAAAAACTAAAATAAGTATAGATTCTTATTAACATGTAAGAAAATACATAAGTGATAGAAAACTGCAGGAAGGCACTTCATGGTGTGTGGTCACAGAAGACTTTCGAGGCAGTGACATTTGAGTCAAGACCTGCAAAATGGGAAGTAGGAGTCATGCCAAACACTGAGGAAGCACATTCCAGGCATAAATAAAAGGGACTGCAGAGTTTCAAAACTGGGAAAAAATTTGGCTTATTCAAGTAACAGGAGGGAGGTCAAAGGCATTGGAGCATAACAAACAAGTGGGTAAGTGGTGTAAAAAAATGTTGTTGATATTGGGCAGGAGCCAGATTAGGCAGGGTCTTGTAACCAAAGGAGTTTGGATTTTGTCCTAAGTGCAGTGGGAAATGAGGGGTGTGACTTGATCTGATTTATGTTTTATAATGATGATTCTGGCTGCTCTGTTGAGAATGGATTGTAAAAGGCCAAATATGCACGCCTAGGGACAAAACCACACACCCCACATGCTGCCTCGAGAGCACTGCGAGAAATGGAAAAACAGTGTTTGGCCAAGTTCCTGTCATATGGTAGCACAGAAGCTTGTGACCTAATATGAGTCCCCCAAGGGTGTTTGATCACCAGATGGTGGAGAGACCACCTTTCCTCTCCATGCTGCCTGCTTGATCTCTGCACAGCAGCTGCCCAGAGCCTGTAACAGCATGTGGGGCTGTGCAAAAGAAGGAACTTAGATAGCAATGCCAGTTTGCCATACCCTAGGGACAGCTACCTAAATATGATCATTTTCATAAACAAGATATAATTTCATACTTAATATGTGAGATAGTCCAAGTGTAAGAACTCTATGGTCTGTAGTATCCAATGCATGGGAACAACTAACTTGAACTATCATGAAGATACATTTGTGTGAATATTATCCAATTGCTATGTCAGACTTCTTTTTCTCATTTATATTTCACATATTCTGTTAGTGTCAGGTTTCTTGTGTGCACAGGTATTATCTGTGAATGATTATAACTCCTTCATGTCAGTTGATCACCAAAAATTGAATCAATTGATCAATTACAATAATATTTTACCTCCTTGAAGCATTCTTTAATTAATGCTCTATAGCATTATGTTGTCACATAATGCTTCCATAGGACTTGTAACAAATTAGGAAAGAAAGAGTGTGATAATTTTACCCTTTAAGATGCAAGATATTGATGTATTGATTAGCATGAATGAACAAGGACTATAGCACAGTAAATAGTACAGGACTTCTGCTTTGCATTTATCATTTTGAAGTATAACAATAGGAAATGGTGAGGACAACATTAAGAAAAATGAATAGAAAAAATGACAATTTAATTACAGAAAAGTTTACTTTTTTATGGTATGGATTGAGACTGTATAAAGAAGCTATCAGACCTTCTAATTTATTTTGTTGTAAAGAAAGAGCATGGAATTGTCAATCCTGCCAAAAACTACCCATTTATTTAATGGTTGCCAAATACATCCCCAGATTTTCTGCTAGAGAGTTGACAGTTACAGTTTGCCAAGGTTGTTTGGGAACACTTGGTGTCTTTCCCATATGTTATTAGAAGGCAACCCTAGAACACAGGCTGGAAATGGAACTCTGTGGAAACTGTTTTTTTGTCTTTGGGTTTTCATGTAATCATCATTAATCTCTGTTCCTTTGCTGGCCCAAAAGTGAGGCAGAGAATGGTACATATTTAAAAGGCCAGGGTAACATTTGCAGCCCAACTTAAAATCTAATTTTATTTCTAAAAACAAACAAAGGTCATTAAAATATAGCTCTTTCGGATGTTTAATGTTAACTGGTCTCAATCTATTTCCTGGACTTTTAGACCTTATTGCTGACTCAGATAAAACTGTCATAATGCAGTCTAGCCAACTCCAGAAGGAGCAGGTCTGAACAGAATCAACCGTTCTACATTCTTCCCTTGTGGATGATCTTTTCTGATCAGGGGTGAAGGTTTTGGTGTCGGAGTGAGTGATCGCTCCCATTCCCCTGTACTTCGTCTGGCTTTGATTATGGAAGCTTTTATTGTTATTAATATTTAACATTGACTAAAGGCCAACAGTGCTCTAGGTGGTGAATACAACATTGAGCTAGTTCTGGTCTTTGTCCAGCTGGTTGATATCCAATTATACAACTAGGAAATAGAGCTTGCAGTATATAAATATAGGGATAAATAGGACGATGTAGGAGGAAAAACAAGTAGTCATTAATATTCATTGACCCATGACAAATTGCAGATGAACTCTAATTGTACCTTAAAAGAACTGGTTAATTTTCTAAGTAAAATAATTAATATTTTCCAATTTTGTTTGCTCTTCTCAGCTTTTTGCATTTTAACATTTATTTTGGAGTTACTAAGAATAATATATTTTAAAGGCGGTACAGCAAATTTATAATAAATTTGATGAATTACTTGTTTAATCTATGTGAATAATAATTATTAGTTTAATTGGATAAGCATTCAGAAATGAGCAGTATGGGTAGGGGACATAGGGTACAAATGCAATTTGTGGTATTGGATATGCTGCCAGTATGAATCTGTCTTTGGCAGGAGGGGTGACAATCAGCTTTGCATCTCATGAATATTCATAACCAATGAAAAACAAAAAATAATTAATTAATAAAAAAAGAAATGAGCATTATAGTCTCAACATTTTTTGTTACTAAAATTGTACTAATCATATTCATCAGAGTATCTTATTGAAAACAAACAAAAAAAACCTAAAGCAAACAGAAGTCAATATGAAAAGAATGCCATGCTGGTTTGTTTTATTTTTTTCCTCAAATATTCTTCCTAAAGGCAGAAATTATTGTGCTGCTAAGACTTCAAGGGATGTATATTGGTTCCTCTGTTTACCCTCTATCTTCAAAAAAGATTGATTTAAATCCTTCCTTTTTCCAATTTGCTCTTCTAATTGATATAGCCCTAGATGAGAATAATCCATTAATAGCCATGAGTGTGGTTTTAGGGGAAGTGGAGCTGCGGAAAGCATTAAACTAACAAACAGAATGGGATGTAGTTTATTTATTTATAATTATCCTGAAAGAAATAAGTTGGAGGTGTCATTATAATATAATCTTCTGTAATATTAGGTTCATGATGCTTTGAGATTTTCCTCAATATGTTTTGCATTTTAGGCTATTTTTAGCTAACATTTAGCAATTCCTTAAAGCACTGAATAAAAAACCATATCTTTCTGATGACTCTTTTCTTGTTTTTCTGGTATACTTTTATGTGCACTTGTCTTTTTCCTACTCAATTGTGAACCTTTAAGGAAAGAGACCGTGTCTTGATGATCTGGCTGTCTTTGTATCTAGAGTGTAAGTGGCACGAAATAAAATATTTTGTTGAACTTATTTGATTTTGATATTAAATTTTTACGTTGTTTTCGAGAACTCTACTGCAGAAAATTTAATATTTAGCTTCCAATTTAATTTGGTTTAGAGGCGATAAAGGATAGGTTAAGCAAGACAATTAGAAAGTAATCTTGTCCAAATTATCTCAAAATTGTGTACAGAACACCTTCCAATGAATTTTGTAATTACTTGGAATAAACCTTTATCATGATACCAGTGATTACTTTTGCAGTTAAAAAGTAACACTTAAAAATGTGACATTTATTATACAGTTTTTATAGATGACACTAAAAAACAGAAAGCTAAAAAAAATGTGCAATTTCCTCACTCAGAGAAAACTTCCATTTATCATCAAGTTGTGTTCTATTTCATTTGATGTATATCCACATTTTATTTTTACAAATACAGAATCATACTCTGCATGTAATCTTGTTATAGCCTTCTGACCTACCATAAAATACATTTTCCATGTCATTAAATATTCTTAATGGCATTATTTTTATATCTTCATATTTAAGCAGGATTTTACCAAACCAATTTTCCACTGTTTGACAGTTACTTATTTTTAAATTTTCCTCTATCATAAACAATTTAATGATAAACATCTTTGTTGCTAGATCTTTATGCATATCCTTCACTAATAAAACATTTTAATAAGTATGCCCAAATACATATGTTTTTCACTGTCACTAATGATTCATACAATCATTAAAAATACAAATTTAAAATAATTATTGCATTTTCATTTTTGGAACAGTACCTCATAGTTATAAATCAGACAAATGTTTACTTAAAAAACCACATTTAACTGACAAACAGATTTAATTTTGTTAATTAATTTCCCCACCGCAACAGCTTGGTTGCCAACTTCTATTTCAAATTTCTAACATACACATTTGATCATTCAGCAAACATAACCCATTGCCTGCCATGTGCCAGGCGCTGTCCTAGGAATAAAATGATGAAGATTACCATGTTTGTATGTTTAAACTGCTCACAATTTCATGGGAATAGATTTATGTGTGTAGGAATGAGGTAAGCTTTCAGAGAAGAGCAAAGACAAGGCTTAAATTTGTAGTAGTGTCTGCAAGTACACATCAAAATGAATTGATAGTGAAGAAATGATCTTAATTGAATAAACAAAATATTAATATATGAAGGACTAAGCTCATGATATGTGCTAAAGTTATTTAGATAATTTGAAAATATTTATATTACCTTTAATTTGATTATTATCATTGCTAGACACTAATGTCTTCACTATTTAACATCTTAATTTAAATATCAGTAAATGCGTAGGGATATAATGAAAATATTATAAATTAATAGATTTGATTTACCAAAAACTATGCAACAAACTAAAAACATAATTTATTTTTATTGAGCTATCAAATAGTGATTGATGAAACTCTAAAATATAACCCAACTCACATATTTTAAAAAATTTTGTCTTCTTATTTTAATTCACTCTATGTTTTGATATTTGGTGTATCCAAAAGATGATAATGGTGCATTCATAGCTAATGACATAAATCAATGTCACAATTACACAATCATTTTGGATCATATTTAATTTTTTTCTTTGCCATATTTTAAACTTAATGCATGATATAATGATAACTAGTGATATGTAGACTTTCATTGTTGATTTATCTGTAATTTCTTAACAGTGCTTTAGCACCATCTGTTTTAAAAATTCCTCAACAAATTCTCAGTAATTCAGTTTTTTAAAAAATTTCAAGTTCAAGCCACATAATGAGGAACACTTGAAGTTTAGAGACATTGCAATGCTCCATATATCTTTAGAATCAGCAATATTTTCACTATTATATTGAATTCTTCCAGTCAATGTGGGGGCGAGCAATGTCAGTTTTCACTTCTTTGAACTAAAGTGAAAAATATCATGGGTGGAATAGTCCAACAAGTAATGTTCAAATGCCGTTGGCTGTCACAGAGAAGAGTTAGAGGGAAAAGAGAAAACCATCAGCTCCTCTCCCTACAGCACACTAAATCAACCAGTACAGGTGGCTCTGTGTCCCATCACTTGTCCAGTAACTGTGGTTTCTCTGTATGCTATGTACACTCAGTTATTCTATTATCTTCAGGATGTAAAATGCACCTCTGCATCCATAGTGTGGAAGTGGAAGAGCCAGTTTGGCTTTTCTAAAGGTAAGTTTTTAATCCCTGGGTTTATGTCAGTGGATTTAAGTCCCTAATTCTCAATATTCAGAGGCTTTATAAAGAATGCATAGAAGTGCTATTGGCAGAATTATAGACTACATGGCTGTGACCAAATCATAAATATCTCAATTCCACTGTATTTTGGAATTTTGAAGGAAGGACAAATTATGAAAAGAAAAAATAAACAAAATCACCTCTTGAAAGCAATTTGTTCTTTTTTTTAATTAACTAGTTTAGAGAATGATATTCTATGAGATAAAATAAATCTGTATGTGTATTCTAAACTGGTTCATTCTGAACTCTGTTTTCCTGAAGAACAAAGAAAACTTAAGAGATATCCCACTGTGTAGATATACCACATTTTCCTTATGAAATAAGCCAGGCACAGAAAGAGAAATACCACATGTTCTCATGTATTTGTGGGAGCTAGTAAAAATAAATAAGTAAGTATACAAATAAACTGGGGGTCGGGGGGAAAAGACAGAACAATCACAACAATTCCTTGAACTTGAGCATGTTAAGACAAGAGAACAGATATGATGTTAATGGGGGGGAGGAATGGGGGAGTAGGAGGGAGAAAAAAGGAGGAATCAGTAAAGGGACAAGAAAATCAACTATATTGTATACTGATAAATTTTTTTAAAAATTTAAAGATCCTAAAAAAGAAAAAAAGATATCTTCAAAACTATTGAGAAAACATTGCCTACTATTGATACCTTGAAATATTCATTAAATTAATCTAGAACTAAAGAGATTTCTACTTTTAAAAGCGTTATCTCTCTTTCTTTCTCTCTCTTCTCTTGTTGGTATTATAGTATGATAGGAAGCAATGTTTTCCTCCTTATAACAAATAATAAGCATCATTAAAGTAATCACCAAATATATACCCTATACCCACTAGATTTGGTGTGTTGGCTACATGCTGAAGAGCAAATGTTTAAGGGAGTTTAAGGCCTAGTTCCTATCCATAGCATCTTACAATCTAGTTTTAGAGAAATTCATTGAATAGAGCAAAGACAATCAACAGTAAAAAGTAGTTTAATGAAGTTTCAAATACTCTACATGAAGCATATAATAAATATTGAGAACAGAGTGAAGAGAAAGGAACTGAAGACTTGGAAGAAACTTTTAGGAATCTCCAGGAAGGAATATTTTAAGGAAATTTAAAAAAGGATGTGTTCAATAAGACTTCAAAGAGATTTGTATGAGTACATAGGTAGAAAAAAGAATTAAAATTTTGAATCTTATTATGATAGCAAGACACTCACTGAATAATTTTTGAGGAAGAAGTTGAATTTGATATTGTGTTTGGGGAGTACTGGATTACTTTGTTAACAATGTGTAAAATAAATGGTGAGGAGGAGCGTGTTGTGATGTACATTGTCAGGGTTTACCAGTTAGGAGAATGACACAATTGGTCCAATATGGACTAATGAGGCCACTAGAGAGGTGGTGATAGAAACAGGGGTGACTAGCTTGATGTGGTAGCTTTGGTGAATGAACAAATGAGTCCATTGATGGAGATAACTCCATCTGAGTAATAAAGGGAAAATTGGTTTTTTTTCCCTTAAATGTTGCTTATAAAATTTTAATATGAATGTTAGGTTTAGAAATTTATTACCTTCATGAAGGTGAAGGAGATGTAGATTTTGATGATGATCAACTAAAAATATGTGAATAGTTTCAGGTTGGATTGCTTCAGTATTCAAAGTTATTTGTCATTAATAAATTTGAGTAATAAATATTTAGATATTTAAGTGTTTAGATATTTAGATGTTTATACAGATTCTGTCAGTGCCTATGTGTTTTCAGTACCCCAAGAAAGAGATGATATGAACCATGGAGGTAGGGAAGTTCTCTGTAGGAACCAAAGAGTAAGGTTGTTGACACCTGAGCATTGTACGTAGATTGAATACCAATCATGGTGGGAAATACACCCAGCATGGAAGATGGAGAAGGAATAGGCTAGGGAGTAGAAGAAAGAGGAAACTACAGTATAATAAAATCTAAGAGCTAAGGGAATTTTACCAAGGAACTGATTTTGTCCACAGTTAAGAAGAATGACAATTAAATATGACCTGAACTTTAAGATCTTGTAAAAAATAGTTGTAGTAGACACAGGAATGCTGAAAAACAGATTTTATAGAGTTAAAAAGTAAGTAGATGATGAAAAACTGTAATCAATTGTCCCAAATCATCATAATTGCTTCACATTGAAAAAAAGAAAAAACCTATTAGCTTTGACAAAAGATATCTCTTTTGTCTGGCCTTCTATATGAGAAAAGAAAGACCAAAAGACAAGATCCTAAGAAATGTTAGGCTAGTTCATAGGTCTTAAATATATATATTATATATATATATAATATATATATAATATATATATATATAGTTTTTTCATAGTTTTATTTGTTGAGAAGTTCTGTATAGAGCACAAAACCAGGTAGCCTATGTCTAAAGATTATTTTTATTGTTTTTTCTACCGGTACATATTAAATTTAGGATATGGAACTATAGGCCACAACAAAGAAAAGATAAGCTTTTGTTATGTACAATCTTATTACTCTTCCCAGAGAAAATATTTCAAAAGCCAGTCATGCCATAGTGACATAATTATAAGTATAATCATGATCCTTAAATTTAGAAGAAAAAATAAATTACTAAAAAAGTTCTAGTACTTTAACTGTTCTTAGTCATTTCTTTAGAAAAACCTGTAACTGCTTTTCCTGAGTAAATCAAACTCCTCTACTGTGCCTATTCTCATAAGGTGATGTACTTCGCCTTAAAAGCAATAATCACAGTTTATATTTTAAAAAATATTTTAGACTATTTGAGTAATGATTTTTCCATCAAATGAATTATAAGTATCCTGAAAGCTAGATGCTTTTATGTCTGGTTTTGTCCATCATTATAACCCATCACGTAGCACTGTGGCTAGCACAGAGTATCTTAACCTCAGCACTATGATGTTTCAGGCTTGATGGTTCTTCATCGTGGGGAATAGAAAACTGTCCTTACGTTGAAGGCCTGCAGCATCCCCAGCCTCTACTTACTAGAGTTGTAGTGAGTAGAATTTGAAAACAAAAAAATGCCTACAGACACTGCCAACTGTTTCTTGGAGGGGATACAAAATTGCCCCTGATGAGAGTCACTGGCTAGCACATAGCAGACATTTAGTTCGTAACTATTTGTTAAAGGAATGATTAGCAAATCATCACCACTTCAGTATTAAGCAAAACCTACACTGAGAACCAAATTCCTTAGAGGAATAAATGACATGACAGCCATAGTCTCTACATCTACTATGCCTATAGCTGCACCCTAACCCCATTTACAATGAAATTAAGAGAGGTTGAGAGACTCTGATACCTGATAAAATGAAAATTCTGGCTCCTCGTTTTAGCTTTAATCCTTGTTGGCCTTGCCTATATAAAACTTTGCTTTCTGCCACTCACAGAGGATTAGAAGAGCTTGAGAAATATAGTTAAGAAGGTAGTTGACTGAATTTAGTTAAGGATTCAGGATATAGATGGATTTCTGTGTAACCTGAGTTGTAATTTTAGGGATAGAATCAATCTAACCCTGGAAACGCATACCTTCATTAGTTATGTGTAGGAGAAAAACTCCCTTCTGAGCAAGAGAAAATTTAGATAAAGCAGGAAATGTTTGGCTATTCCTTTAAGAGCTGATTTCTTTAAAATTGCAGCTACTACTTGGCTGCAGACTTTTAGTTGGGCAGAGCGTCACTTATTTATTTGTTTATTTAGCTTGTGGAGTACAGTCAACCTTAATGACTCTTTGTAGCAGCACCTGGGAACATTTGCAGCCTTAATTTCTTCTATTGGTAAATTCTGTTTGTCATTCTTTTTAAAGAAGCATATTTAATGGGTCATGGTGGGGCCACATAGCAGTATTTATTATGCCCTATTTCTTATAAGTGACTGTGCTATGGAAAATGTCAAATACTAAATACTTGCCAATTGAAAGAAATTAGCATGAGCACTACTAACTCACATTTGTATCTAATTACACTTTTCAAAGCATTGTCTACCCTTCCTTTTGACCTCACAATAATCCTCGGACATAGCTAGGGCAGGTGTTGTTAACTGCATTTTGTAAGTAAATAAACAGGAGCACTTTAATATACTCAGACCACCTTAATACATGAAGAACTTCATGATTAAACATTGTTATTCAGATTGGACTCTTTGCCTTGTTAATTAAATTTGAACTTACAGTAGAAATCAGATTCAACTAGTTTTCTTTCAGAGATGTGTAGGTGTTTTACCATGCCTTTATCAACCAATGAAAAACTGGAGAAAAGAACAGACTTACTAGCAGTAAACTATACACGGTATATCTCTGCCGAGAAAATAGATGTGTACCAAAATCCCACCTTAATTCAGGAGCTTTAACAAACCTGGTGGAGAACCACTATGTGTACAAAATTTGCTTTTTTCTTTCCAATCTTATGTTGATACATATTCAGTACTCTGATGGGTAGGAATTTGGGCAAATTAAATTATTGGTGACTTTTTTTTAGAAAATTGGAAAATATACATGTTTTAAAACAATTGCCAAAAGGCGCACTTTATCTTAACACCATAATTTGTTAGAATGGGAACTGTCTGATTAAACAGAGACAGATGAAATCTTTTGCTATTTTTATGCATTTACCCTTATAAAATGTAGAATAGTGCTACAGTTCCTTTATTATTCTTGAACTATAATCTAGAATGCTTTGTGGTGCCTAGGCACATTTTTCTTGCACATCTGCCCTTTTCTTGTGTCCCTCTCTATGGCAGGGGGTGATCCCTGCAGCCTACATTTCTCAGCCTCCTCTGCCAGCTTTCTCCATCAGGGTTTGGCCAGTGAGACGCACTGATGGCAGGTTGGAGATATGGAAAAAGGAGAAACCTGGGTATCTCTCCTCCTCTCCCACTGCTTTGGGCAGTCTCAGCAGCCACTGCATAGGCTGCTTCTTAGTTCTAGTAACACTATTCTCTCTCTTTATTCCTCTGACCCTGTTGTTACCTGATGTTGATGAACTCTGGGTTACCCCATCATTCCCTGTTTGGCTTCTTAGGCTTTCCACTTACGGATAATAAACTTCTTTCATTAAATTCCATCCCTTCTGAAAACAAACAATGGTTTACTTTCTTGTTTAGACCCAGAGTGATATTTTTTATTGCTTGGGTTTCCTTTGGGAAGAGAGCAGGGGTAATGATGGTTTTCTGAAGGTTTTTAGCCTGCAACTTTTTAGAATTGACAAGATTAAAAAATTTCTGGATGTGGTCAGGTCAACCTTAGCCAGAGGGCCATTTTTAAAGGTAGATGAACTATATGGAACAAGAATGGAAGATATTGCAAGTTTGGAGAAAACTCCATGATGCCAGAGAAGAACGTGTAAGCGCCTAAATAATGGCCTGTGCTATGTCATTATTAAGTCTGCCCTTTTTATTTCTGA
The DNA here is from genome assembly GCF_027409185.1 of Cynocephalus volans. NCBI lineage: Eukaryota > Metazoa > Chordata > Mammalia > Dermoptera > Cynocephalidae > Cynocephalus > Cynocephalus volans. Next base: position 145,663,299 of record NC_084461.1, on the reverse strand, counting down.
TTTATAACAACTAATAAACACTCCAAAAAAAAGTTAAAATACAATTGTGGTACCTGCTAAAATTAAAGAAAAACTTCCACAACAGATTGTGTCAATTTATCTGAGTATAAATTGCTGAGCTGCTAATGTTGCACTATGCATTAGGGGAGATAACAGCCGAACAGCTGCCTCCCAGAGGTGGAAAAAGCAATCTGACATTACAGATTGAAGAGTTCTCAGGTTCCTGTCTTGGGCAGAAAGTTGGCTGCTCCAAGCCTGTAGTGCGGTAAGCTCCAAACAAATGATATTTGTTGTGCTCCAAGGTGGCAGAACTAAACAAGAGGATAATTTCTGTCCTAAGTTTACAATGCAATCCTCTTCTCTATAGTGGCTATAATTAATTCTCAAATTCCTAAACTGGTCCCTACCTTCTTAACTAAGCCTCCAGTAAGCACCTATCTGCCCCAACTTCTCTGAACTCCCCTCCCTAAACTTGACTGAAATATAAAAGAAGCACAGCCACCTCTCAGAGCTTCAGAGCACAAAATCATGTTATAGAAATAGCTTAGTTCCCTATCTTGGGACTGTTTCTGGTTTTGATTTGCACATTTTCATTCAATCTCATGATCCTAAATACAATCTATATGCCAATGACTCCCAAACCCGGATTGCCTGCTTTTACCTTTTCCTGAGATTTTATACTCTAACTGCTGAACATTCTCACGTGGCCTGCACTTGGCGTAGAGCCCCCACCTGTCAGTTACTTTCAAAGCCTTTCCTGATCTGACCTCATCTTGCTTTTCCCTCCTGTCCCTCTCACCTACTTCATTCTAGCCAGGCTTGCCTTCTCATTCCCACTTTGCTATCTGTGCACCAGCTGTTTCTTCTGCCTTCACGATATTCTTACACTTGATTTTCACAGTGCTGACGTCTTCTGCCCATTCAATCACAGCTCAAATGGCACCTCCTCTAAGAGGTCTTCCCTGATCAGCCAGTCTAAATTATCTAACCTCGCTACTATATTTCACTGAATAGCACTTATGACTGTCACAAAGTGTATTTGATGATTTATTTTATTTCCCTTCCTCCGTTAGAATATAAGCACTATTAGAACTGGGATCTACTCTGTCTTGTTCCCCACTGTGTTTCCGGGTCTTAGAATGGATCCTGTCACATATGGGATCTCTTATATTGGCTGAATGAATAAATGAGTACTTAGTAAGGGGAGGATCCAAAAACAGCTCATCAATAATACACTGGAAGTAGGTAAGAGATCATCTTACTCCCACTCCTCCTCACCCGCAAACACGAACTTTCTTTTGGCCTCAAAATCTTAGTATTGAGAATAGTACCCTATGGGAAGATTTCTGGTGTTGTAGAACAGATTTTTAACTAGGTTAATCTGTTCTTTAGGCTGAACTTTTCTCTAGGCTAAAAAACATAGAACTCTTAATCCTTTGAGTGGGAAACAACTTAAAATTCAGATAGACTTTTGCCCTAATGGTCACGTTAACTAATTAATAGAAACTTTCCGATGTGTTTGCCCTCTCTCTGGTCCTGAGATTGTCAATTATTATCATCTATATTACAGAGGTGTGTAAAGCAATTGTCTCAGGAGGGCAAAATGTTTCCAAGTATACCATATACAACCAGAACAGTGCTATTTAGTGAATAAAAATGTGATATACTACACCGTTCAGAAAATGTCTACACAGAAAGCAATCTAGTTTTTAAAAATTTATTGGATTTCATCTTGTTTCCCCAGCATAAATTCTTACAAGGCCTATCAGACAGTGAGCATTTAATAAATGTTTCTGAATTGAATGAACACTAAGATACGTTAGTTTTTACATTAAAAAATAAACCTTATCCTCAAACATTTTTTCAGTTACCTATTTCGTCCTCACAATTTATGATGTCTTTTAGCAAAATAGCCCATGGATGATTTCCTATAGGGTCACATTATGAAAATTTAAATTCTTCATATCAATTCAGTAATAAATATTCCTTCTTGTACACTTTTTATATTGTATGATGTCAGTAGTTTGTATCCTGAAGTGCATGCAGTTTTTCTAAATTAATATTGATATCGTGTATGTCTCTATATTTAATAATATTTTTGTCTGAAAGAAAACAGCTACTCTCCTATCAACTCAGAGCCTTAATGTCACAACTGAAGTATTTGATTTACCATATTTAGACGTTGTATCTTCTTATAGGAATTCTCTTTCAGAAGGAGGAAACTAGAAGAGCATGTGTCTAGATATGCATTTTTGAAACATTTTGTATAGAATAAGTATAATTTCTTTGTTAAATGGTTGATAAAAACACCTGGTTCTCGAGTTTGCTTTCTAGGAAAAAATTTTACCACAAATCCAATGTCTTTAATAGATAAGGAACTTATCTCAGTTACCTATTTATTCCTAAAAGCTGTCTTTCAAGGAATCTGCTTATTACATATACTTTCTTAAAATTATTGGCATAAAGTTATTCATAATACTCTCTTATCTTTTTAATATTTGTAGGATCTATAGCAAAAACTCCTTTTTTATTATTGATCTGGGTGATTGTGAAACCTCTATCTTCACATTCTCAATTGTAGGTTGTAAGACAAACAGGATTCAATGGAAGTCTAATATAATTCACATTTCTTGTGCAAAATTAACATTTTTCTTAGCTTAAATATGTTTTTCAGTAATTAAATTTTAAAATAGTCCCAATTTACTGATGAGAGGACTGAGTTGCAGAAAAAGCAAAAGACAAGGTAGTTGGTTGGTGAAATATTTAGATTTAAAATTATTCCAATTCTAGGTTTTAATATTAAATCACATTGTGAAAATTTTTAGCCAATTTTTCTTTGTAAAATGAGAAATTTATCTTCTTGGGGATTATTATTGCAATCCTGTTTCTCATTCAAAAATATTTCTAATCATATAAATATCTCTTTAAAAATTATCAGGTAAAAACATAGAAACATTTACTTTATAATTATTATTTTTTTATACACACATATACATACATGAATTAATTTTTTTTATTTTTTGTGATTAATGTGATTCTTCTGGTCTTTGCAGCCACGTGCCCATCTCTGGATGCCTGTAATGTGGCAATTAACCAGCGGCTTCTTAATGACCTAATTAAGCCATAATGATTGAAGTACAAGGCATTTCCTGGGGATTAATGACCAACTGAGAAGAGTTGATGGCCCATGGCATAGCTGAGAGCCATTAACCCCAACTAACCATTAATCCTGTGAAAACACTATATACAGAGGTTATTATTATAAGCTAGAAATGAAAACAATGAAGTGTGGTATATATACAGGCAGTGAAATTATACTAGCTAAATATGGCACCTTACTAAAGAATGAATGTTTGAATTGCTCTAAAATAATCATTCAACTTTTAAAACTATGTCCAACACTGCAGAGATATTTTAATTAATTAAATAAGCATTTTTTAAAAATTACCTTTAGTTGCCAAATGCAGTAGGCAACGGGAGCTAGCTATGTCAACAAGAAGAAAGTTGTGCCGCCTGAGACCTCGGGTCAGAAAGCACTTGAGACTTAGGAATGATGGAAACCGGTATTTAGAAAGATGTGTTTATCTTTCAAACAGTGTTCTGTATATCTTTCCCATCTCTCCCTTTCTCTAAACATCTATTTTATTCTCTCTCTCTCTACAAATTAACTGCCTTTGCTTCAAAGATTTATGAAGAAATAAGGCTGCCCACAGTGTCTTTGATGACATTTTACATATTCAGTCACCCAAAGAGATTAAATCTCTTTCTCAATTCCAAGGACATGTTCCTGAATTAGGGAATCTGGTCAATATTGGGTCAGGCAATTAATTGGGTTTTAATCAATGGTGGCTCCATGTATTTGTATGTGTATATGTACCTTGCTCCACAATGAATAGATGACAAATAATCCCACACACAAAAATGCTGAGCATCACGTGTCACTAAGGAAACACAAATTGAAACTACAGCGAATACCACTATATGCCTATTATGAGAGTTAAAATATATTGAAACTACAGTGAATACCACTATATGCCTATTAAGAGAGTTAAAATATAAAAGATTAACCATACCAAGTGCTGGCAAGGATAAGAAAAAACTGAAACTCTCATAAACTGCATGTGGAAATTTATTTTTTTTTTTGTCTTTTTCGTGACCGGCACTCAGCCAGTGAGTGCACCAGCCATTCCTATATAGGATCCGAACCCGCGGTGGGAGCGTCACCACGCTCCCAGCGACGCACTCTCCTGAGTGCGCCACCAGCTCCGCCCTGCAGGTAGAAATTTAAAGGAGCAAAATCATGTTAGAAAACAGTTTTACAGCTTCTTAAATAGTCAAACACACACCTACCATATAATCTAGCCATTCTATTCCTAGGTACTCACCCAAGAAAAATGAAAACATCCATATGTATAAAAACCTGTATATGAATGGTCGTAACTGCTTTATTTGTAATAGCTAGTATATGAAAGCAATCCAAAATGTCTATCAACTTGCAACATATATAAATAAAAAAATAATTATGCTGAGTGAAACAAATAAAAAAGAGTACTCACTGTATGATTCTATTTACCTAAAATTCAGGAAAACACAGATTAATATGTAGTGAGAGAAAGCAGATCAGAGGTTGTGTGGGTTTGAAAGTAGATTGTGGAGATTACAAAGGTAAATAAGAAAACTTTGGGGTGATAAGTATGTTCATTATCTGGATTATGGTTTTGGTTTCATGGGTGTATACTTATGTCAGAACTTGTCAAATGGTGCTCTTGTAATTTAGAATCTTTAAGATGGAGAGTACCCTTCAATGATGAGGAGATACACAAGCTAGAAATAAAGATTTTACTACTTACAGACCTTCCAGGCTACACAGCATGCCTTGAGATCGCACACAAGGAAATCAGGGAGTGAAGCAGGGAGAAGGAGAGAGGGATGCATGGGCCTATGCTTTTGGGGGGTCCAAGGCATTATCCAAACAGATTCCCCAAGGGGAGTTTTGATTGATGGGTTTAAAGCCTGCAGGCACAAGTTCCAGGAGGTCATGCTGAGACTGGGGTGGTCACTGTGGCAACTCTGCACAGTCTGTGTGGTGTGTGATGGTCAGTGTGGCCAGTCAAGCAGGCTGCATCTAGATACCCTACAGGGAAGTGATCACCAAGGAGCAGTTGTATAAGGCAGTCATCCAGATGGACAACACTGAGGAACTGGTGTGTGTGTGGGGGGAGGGGGGGGTTGTAGAACTGGAAACTGTGTCAAGGGTGACTGAGTCCTGCACCTGGTATGAGAAAATGCAACTTATTTTTTAAATGGGTGCTTAGGTTCAGTAGGTAGAATTTCCCCCCAAACTGATTGATGCTTAATCCCTATTGTAACTGTTAAGAGGGTAGAAAATCCTGTTACAGTAATAGAAAGTCAGGGCCTTGAAGAGGTAAGTAGATTGTGAGGACCGTGCCCTAGTAAATGGATTAATCCACTAATGGTTTAATGGTGGCCATAGGCATGGTTCTGAGGGCTTAAAAGGAGTAGGAATTTGGAGTAAGCTCTCTCTCTGTTCTGCCATTCTCACCATGTGACATCCTGCACTGCTTCAGAGTCACTTCACCAGATTTGTTTCCTGGATTTTGGACTTCCCAGCCTCCAAAACTGTAAGCAATAAATATTGTTTCTTTACAATTGCCCAGTTCCTGGTATTTTGTTATATGCAACAGAAATGGGCTAGTAAGTAAAGCAACATAAATTTATAAGAAATCACTAGGAGCACACATCAAATATGTACAGTGTATTGTAAGTCAATTATATCTCAATAAAACTTTTTAAATGGCTGTTCTATGCCTGGCCATTTCAGACTGGGGACTTGCTGAGTGATCAGTTGCCCTGTCTCAACCTTTTATGGGCAAGATATTTAAGGACATATAAAGTGAGTTAAGCACAGTCCTTACTTGTAAAGACTCGCCTATGTCTTACTGTAAGACATTTATAATCTGTCTATTTAGGGGAATAAGATGATTAAATTTTTTTAAAAAGGAAGAAAGATAAGACAAAATATGATATATTATCAGGGAGCTAAAATGCATCAGGAAAAGTGTTTTAAAGCAGGGAATAGATCATTTCCATTGGAGGATTTAAGAAAAAAACAGTGGTGCTTGAAGTAAGACTTTAAGAAACGGCATTTCAGTGAGCACAGGCTGGTTACACCAGCATGAGCAGGGACTCAGAGGCAGGAAAATTTGATGTGTTGTTAAAAAACACTAAAAAATCCAATTTTACCATAACATGGCATGGGAGCTAGGAGCAGTAATAGAGAAAAGCAGAAAGGTAAGTTGGAGCTGATATTGTTCAGACTCTTAAGTATATCAGTTAGAATTATATTTAATTTGGGATTTCCACTTCCAAGTAAGATGCAATAAGCTGAAGCAATCATGCCCACTGAAAGAAATAAGTAAACTATAAAAATGACACTTGTACAAAACATTGTAGAGCTGTGGAACCAGCCTTTCTCCCCAGCTATGAGGTGGCTATCTTCACCCTCTGTGGTCTTTCATGGACTTCACTCTGTGAATGTGTCTGTGTCGTAATCTCTTTTAAGGGCATTAGTCATATTGAATTAAGGCTCGCACATGACCTTATTTTAACTTAATTACATCCTTAAAGACCCTACTTCCTAATACAGTTACATTTGAAGGTGCTAATTGTTAAGACTTCAACATTATGAATTTGGGAGGAACACAATTCAACCCATAACACAACTTCTTATGAAAGATAAGATAATGACTGTTGTTTTGATACAATAAATTTTGAAATATTTTTTATGTAACAGCATATTTTTTTTTACAGTAAGCACTAAAAGAAAGATACTAAAATATATAATGAAAAATCTAATGGAAGAAATAAAGTGGAATAATATAAAAATGGGTTTTTTTGATCCAAAGATAGAAGAAGAGGTGATGCTGGAAAAAAAAAAAAAAAGAAAGAAAGAAAAAAAAGAAAAGATAGGGTAGATAGAAAATAAATAGCAACTGCAACTACTGTAAATGAATAATTATGTTAAATATAAATGGACTCAAAACTTCAATTAAAAGTCAAAGCTTGCAAGACTGGATTTAAAAATAAGACTCAACTATATTCTCTTTACAAAAGCATAGTTTATTCTCTTTACACAAAACGTACTATATAATTACATAGATAGGTTGAAATCAAAATAATAATAAAAAAGAAATACCAAGGAAACACTAGACAAAAGAAACCAGGCAAAGTATAATTTCATAAAACAGATAATAATTTAAGAAAAATATGTTACATATTAACTTATATTTATTCTAAAACCATGCACATGCTATCCACTAAAAATTCTTAGGTTGTATTATAATCAAATTATCAGAGATTATTTTGAAAGAATATTTTCATATTTATATGAGAGTACTTCAAAAAGTTCATGGAAAGATTAATTTTGTCTTTTAATTCTATTTTTTCATGAACCTTTTGAAATATGCTTGTATTTATATATTGCATATATTAAAATATAGACATATATTTTTGTTACACATTTTATTTAATTTAAAAACAATTATTGGACTCCTATTATGTGCTAGCAATTGTGCATACAGTGATCAAACCTACAGTTTCTGCTTTCTCAGATAATCACAAACAAAACATATAAAAAAATTAAGTTATTAATGACAGTAAAACTAATAATAAACATAACATCCAACCTTGTCTGAGGTCCAGGAGTAAGGGTGGGAGAGTTATGAAAGTTTTCCTAGGGCAGGTCTTGATGAACAATTAGAAAGTAAAAAAGAATAAAAAGGGTAGGGACAGTATATTTCAACATATTTTAATAAATTTCTATCTAGTAAGTACATCATGGCCAGGTGTTTAGTTTTCTTTAAACTGCTATTGCTTTTACAAAACATGCTTATAAGTAACTCTGCCTTATAATACATCAGAGAATACAGAAGGAAAACTTTCTAGCTGCTTATTCAAATAAGCTGTTGGCTTTCTCAGGGCTGTTTCCCAATGAAACAGATTTTTCTCACCAAAGTTACTTGTGAGAAGCATGAAATTAATTTGATAAAGAAATTAAAGAGTTTTCTTTTTTTTTCTTTTTTGAAGGAACTGTATTTCTACTTTTAATATCATTCACCTAATATAAAAATAATAGTTCATCAGAACTAGATTTCACAAACATTCCAAATTCAATTATGATTGCCTTAATATAGAAAGGTTGATTTTTGTTGATGCTCTTTTTATAATAAGTGAATAGTGTGCATTTTTCTGTTTTCAAATGTTGAGTTCTGAGATGATATTTTATACCACAGCTTTAGTAGTATTGCAGCAACTGGAATGTATGAAGCCCATAGGAGTTGTTTAAAAAATATTCTTTGAATAAATGAATGAATAAACTATATTCTTTCCAAAAGGACATCCTTTCCAAGTTTAAGGGAGAATTTACTATCACTTTGTCAAAGTAAGATTTAAATAAGTGAATAGGGATAATAAATCATTCTTGACATTTAAAAAGGCCTTGAATATACAGGGAACGTAGTCACACAGACAGTGGTTAAGAACACGGAGGTGAAATATGCAAAAGGATAATTTAGAGGGAAATGTTGAGAAACAGAAAAAACAGATTTCTTGCTGTTAAAGATAATTTATAACATAGAGACATATCTTGCAGAAAAATCAAGATACAGGTAATGGTTAAGTTTTAAGATGAAGAGAAATTTTTGTAACAAGAAAGAAGAAAGAGGAATCTACTCTGGTGTTTTGCTTTGTTGGGCCAAGAGAGTTGATAAAATGAAATAAAAATCATCAGTTAGTGATGTGTCTTTACCAGCATTTGCAAAAGTATTTTATGAGACAATTAAATTTGGAAAAAAAAAAAGCCTAACATGTTATAAAAAATAGATTTTATGGCTGCCTTGATATAAAATCAAGTGACAGTAAAATTCCTGCATAATAAACTATACAAATTACTCAGAATTGTTCAATGGTGATCATAATTCGATTAAAATGAATATATTGTTAGAATTTATACAGACTTTCCCCTTGACCTAAGGTTAAATAAAGTCAATGCTCATTCTCTTTCTTCAGTGAATTAGCACGTAGAAAAAAGGGGAGAAATAAACCTCAGGCTTATTCCTCTCTTCCTTTAAGCTTTTGTATTTTGTCTGACCTACTTATCAACTGGGGGCAAATTATTTTCTTTTTCCTGGTAATTATTTGATTTATGATCTGCCCTAATTAGCAGGTTGCTCTCTCTTTCTCTTTTTAGGCCTCTTTTCATTTTCCTAAATATCCATAAATCCTGGGAACTTAATTTCTCAAAAAGGGGAGAAGGGCTAGACACATTTCAAAAGGGCAGAGAAGTGTTTAATCATTTTATTACTATGATGGGCCCTGAAGGGAATCCTAGATCATCTACTCTCTGCTACAAAATTCAGAAATTCTTGTTTTATGCCAAGGACCACCAAACTATTCTCATCATTACAAATATTTTTAAAATTGATTCACAGTAACTATACATATTTATGGGATTCATGTGACATCATGGTACATGTATACAATGTATAATGATGATATCAGGGTAATTGGCATAAACCAAGCACAGAAATACAAATACCACATGTTCTCCCTTCTATGTGAGAGTTCAAAAAGTCGATTCATAGAAGTAGAGAGTAGAAGAGTGGTTACCAGAGGCTGGGAAGGTTAGGGGGGCCTGGAGGAATTAAGGAGAAGTTGGTTAACACACACAAAATTACAATTATATAAGGAATACATTCATCACAGTAATTTTAAATTCAGGTACATCTTGGACCTTTCTTGCTACAGAGCCTTGGCGGGAGTCTGACAATTCCTATTCAGAGAAGGCTCTGAAGTTTGAATTTCATCTTTTCTCTCTTAAACTGCTGCTGGGTTTATGCAAATTGCATAGCTCATCCCAGGAAATCAGCATTGTCTCTCAGCAGCCCTCATTAGTAGCAGCCTCAACACAAAGGGTTGTACCACAACCTAATTTCAAGACAACAAGAACTTCCCCATGCCAAATTCATTTTAGGATTCAGAGCCCATATTCATTAATGAGGGGGTAGACTGATGTCTCAAACAGTGACCTGTGGAACACTTGCATCAGAAGTACGTGGGGTGCTTAATTAAAAAGCAGCTCCCTGGGTCTTATTCTAGACTCACTAAATTTTGTGGAGGTGGGCCCTAGCACATCTTCACTTTTAACTAATTCCTTGGCTGATTCTTAGGTCTAAAGTTTGAGAAGCACTGAACCAGGTGATTGCTCAGAACCCTTTACATGCAACTCTAGTAGTCTGTATTTTAAAGAAATAAATATAATATATAGTCAGTAAGTTCCTTCTCCCCTTTAGTAGACAATCTTTCATTAAACAGAAAAAACATTATTTTGTGTGTATGTTGTGATGTTGGGGGGTGGGTGGTGGGGAGTTCACCTGGATTTTTCTTTTTGTACATTGAACCTACAAACTATTTCATCCTGAGATCATAATTCCTCCTTACACATAACTCACTTGCCACAAAAGATTTGATCAAAATAGTTTAAATTGTAAGCATGTTTTTCTCTACTGTTAACAAAAAGTCCTATTGTGCTTCCCCATTCTTCTAAACAAACTTTAAAGAAGCTAATACTTCTGTGTGAAGCAGACTATTTTGGAAAAAACAAATCATTAGTTATATGGCTTTAAAAACTGGACCTGAGATGATACTAAAATTAATAAAAGAAAGACATTTGCTGTAAAAATATGAGTCACTAGTAGAAACGATACTGAATTAGGCTCCTCTGTAACAAAGTTGTAGAAATGAAGAATGCACCCAGCAGTAAAGCAAGTAATGCTTTATTAAAAGAGGAGATAGACTTATGCAGAAGGGTGGTAGCTACAGGGAAGCTCACTCTCCAAGGGGGGCTGTTCAGGGCTCTTTACAGAGCAAGGGGGCAAGGGGCACAGGCCAGCATCATCATTCTGTGCCTCTGGAAGTAGTGTATTCTGTTCTTCTCGGATGCATCACGGGTGCATGCTCAGGTAAGGCGTTGGTCCTTGTGCCTGCTCATGTCCGAGATGGTGACGTTGCTCATTATTGCCACCCCAGGAGGGTCATTATAGTGGTCGCCTTGAAGCTTTGTGCACATGTGGAAGTTGGGCTAGCTGCCTGGGAGAAGTTGGGAAGGGTTTTTTCAACTCAGTAAATATTTGGTCGTCTCTTATCTCAGTTTCTTTTATCAGGGTGATAATCCCAACTGGCCTCTTTCAGTTACTTTTATCAGAGCCATGGGGTAATCATGAGCCCTGGGGGTCTCATTACTAGGAGTGGAAAAGTGATGAAATGTTCTCTGTAGGAAAAATGGAGTCAGTTTGGTTTGCAGGCTTAGCTTTATCCTGTCTCAGTAGCGTATCGTTACTTTATATATTAAACAGTTCATAAAATTTAAGGCCTTAATTATCCTAATGCTGTCATATAGCATGTGTGCATTTTACAAACAAAGACAATTGAGATTTGGTCTTATGTAAGTGCAATAAAGAAATGAAGGAAATTAGTCAGTTATACTTTACTTCAGCTTTTTTGAGGTAAGAGAAGGAAATGGAGTTGTCCCCTTTCCCATGTGGAAAATCGAACAGGTAATTGCAGAGAAGCCTGGATGACATCATTACTCTTTCCCAGATAAATGCCTAAGTGTTTTCCACATTAATGTGCTACCGGATAAAAATGTTTGTCCGGATTCAATGGAAAGATCAATATGAAGAGAAAGATGTTTTACAGGCTCTGTATTTTCTTTTTAGAATAAATGTCAACTCATATGTTAAGAATGAAGGTCAAACAATTCCTAGGAGATTTATCTCTCAACTTTCAGAACATTAATAAACACTTTGTGAGCATTATTCTTTTGCCTATTTGTCAGACAAGTAATCCTGTATCTGAAATTTTAGAAATTATGTGAGTCCTAGAAACTGGGCAGAGATCAACTCACTGAACCTTTATCTTTCAATTGAAATTTAATAGGAATCAAACAATATTGAAAAATGTGTCATGTTCCCTTGTGATGAAAGTGAGCGTATTAATACCACTGTTTGGTTTGAGAGTGTTCCTTTAATTTCATACCTGCATGGTTAAAGTCTTTTAAAGCAGAATGATCTGTGATGAGCTTACAAAGTATATAATTTCCTTTAACTTGAGAAAAAGTTGATGGCCATGTCAGAAATTGCACGTATTACCATATTCTTTGTATCAACCCAGCTGGGTAGGCTTCCCTCAAGTTACAGTTGGACTTATTTTGCTTTGTTTTGTAGATAGACTTGATACTTAAAAGAAGGCTGGTACAAAACATAGGTAGTGAATCCACAGTGGCATGGAGCCCAGGTGAATGTCCCAGTCTAGGAATTTCACCCTTTTATAGTGCCAACCGTCCCAGTGTCCTCATCTCATTAAAGGTTAATTAGTTCCCTTTCAGCTTGTAACTCTATGATATATTATACGGGTCATAAAGATGATATGAACATGTACTTGGCATGCGATTGTGGACTAACCATATTCATTACGGAGGCATAAATTCAGTGCTCTGGGGCCATTTCTATCCTGGCCATGAAAAAACAGTCTCTAGGAAAATCGGACTAAAGATGGGGACATTGCTCACATCCACACTCAAGTGATGAAGATGATTCATTATTAGATGGGGAGTAAATTTCTCAAGGCTAGTAACAAAGTTACTCTCATTGTCAGTAGGGGACATCAGACTCATAATTTTATTATATTCAGTAGGAAATTTGATTTAAGGATCTATAACAGGAGGGAAAAAACATAGAATGAACTTGTCAGTGCTTCAATATCTCTGAGTTCAGTTTACCACTACCATGTAATTGGTATTGGCAGGATAAGAAGTGACAACAAAAACAAAAGGATGTGAAAGCCAGTTCTCTGAAACTTGTTATAGACAGTGAAATTTGAAAATAAGTTTTGCATAAAAATCACTGCATTTCAGTGTACAGGAATTCTACAGACATCTATATAACTATAAAAAGATGACTGCACCATCCCCAGAAATCAAACATTATAAACAACTGATTCTAATAATTTATCAAATTGCTACTCACTTGAATATTTGTCAAACCACTTTTTTAAGTATTTTTTTTAATTTGGTAAAATAAACATAATGTAAAATTTATCATTTTAATCCTGTTTAAGGATACAGTTCATTTGCTGGCACATAACACTTCTTTCATCCTAAATTACAACATATATCTTCATCATATTAAACTAAGGATTGATTGAAATCGGCGATTGAACGGGAAGTATTTGGAAACCACTTTAATGGCACAAAACTGTGTTTTAGAATAATTAAAGGGAGTATGCTACTCATTTTTTAAACATAAACCCTATCTTCTGATTTCTTGAAATAGATTTTTCTAAAGTTGCTATTTTGCTATTTCTAGAATTTATTTAAAGTGCAAATGCTTATTTTACAGTTTTTTAAAGGAAATACTTCTAAGACAAATAAACATATACTTTGGTTAAGAGCAAAAAGCACACAAGTAGGATGCAGATACCAGCCAGTGTACATTTAATAACAAAAAATAAGTTGATTTAATAATAAGGACTAAGTTGATTAAGTAAAAGATGTTGATTTAATAATCAAGAAATAAGTTGATTAACATGCAACTAGTGGAATACAATCTGATTCCAGATGACTAAACCTAATTATTCAAACTTGTAGAGAATTATTACACTGAGCTCCTATTATTATCTCAAAAATCCAAAATAGGCCTCTGGCATCTTTCTATTTATTGTAACATGACTTCCCAGTTCTCTAATCAGACTTAGAAAGAGCAATGTCTTTAATTATTAGGATATTTCTGATCACTTGGAAGGAAAAAAAAGATGTCCTTTTTTCCTTTTCAAGGTTTCTCCTTCAAATAAAATTCAATAACCTGGATTTATATTTCAAACTTTCCCATGGATGAGATCCACGGTATTTAAATTAACAGGCAGACAGATTTGCCAAAATGTCTTCATTTGAATTGTTTGCAATTAGAAGTAGTATGGTCATAAAGCATCCTTCCAAATCCTTTGAAACTCTATGCCGCCTCCTTCATGTAGCTCTAATTAATGCTTTCCCTGTCTCTCTGGTCAAAATAGATAACATGTCTAAGTAAAACTGGGTAATATAGAAATACCTTTACTGATTTTCACAGAGTGCAGTAATTTCCATTTCAAGGTCAGCATTCAAGTGCTGCTATGTCAGGACAGGACTAAAAGATTTATAAGCCATACCCAGCCTTTCAGTAGATCCTTCTATAAAACAGATAGAATCTCCTTGGTTTATCTGTCAATGATGGCTCCTTTTCCTTACTCTAAAGACATAGAGAAGATTAGCAGAGTACAAATGAGATGTACCTAATTAATTTCCCAGATCTCTCTAGATGATATAGCTAGTTTTGATTAGCAGAACATCGTGACTAAAATAAAAAATAAGTACAGTAGTTGAAATCATGAGGAGGAAAGAAATTTTTCTAGTACAGAGATGTTCTAGATAAAACTAAATGCAATTTATAATGATGCGTTATGATGTCAGAATTGTTTTAAAGGCCCTTATTTATAATGACGTAACTTTTAAAAGAAAACATCCTTTCAAGATTCTTTAAATGCTTCATATCTATATTTCTATTGTATATAAAGAAATACACATTTTCAGCTCTTGGAAGTTATATTCCATATAAAGATTAGGTCTGAATACGATATTTATATTTCTTTGTGCTAATTACATAACTGTTAAAAGTGTCTTTCTTCCAACCGAAAGACAGAAATAATTTGGGAGATAATTACCAATTATAATTTGGATCATTTAAATGTCTGCCATTTCCTTGTACCTATCATCAACATACTGCATTTGATGAGAATCTTAGCAACATCTAGGTTTTAGAGAGAAAAAAAAGCTCTGTGAGTGTTTCCATTTGTTTCTTAGAACTATAAAATAGAGTTCAGTCATGAAAAAAAAAGAACCCTCAATTAGTTTATTTCTTATTGAACAATATGTGTATTTTATTAGTAGTGGTAAGATTTTTTCTTTGTAGTTTGAACTTGTTCATGATTACTTTTGCTGAATTTAGGAACAAAACACAGCTGCATGTCATAAACTGTTAAATTTACCAAATATTGCCAAATGCAATAGCAATACACAATGCTGTAATGGACGAAGAGAAGGCTTTCCAAAGGGGCGATGAGTGGTTATTGTGAGCCCCTTTGCGTCCATCAAGATGATTAACAAGACCAGTGTTCTCCAAACATATCATAATAAAAGGAAGACACCTAATGATAAAAGCTACATTAAGGCAAAAAATAAAAATTTGTGGAAATCAAGAAAAGAGGTCGTGATACATTTACAGTTAATCTTCCTAATGCATTTTCTACATGAGCAATTCTTAATGGGGTGGGGGTTGGATATATATGAATTTCATGGAGAATAGAGGGAAGTACTGTATTGTTTGAAAATATTTACTCAGTGTTATGATTTTTATATGGAGAAAATGGAGAAATATATTGTTTTCATAACTGCAGAAAATAAAGTTTGGCAAAATCCTTTAGCTGATGGTTCATGGTTTAAGAAAATAGACATTATGTATGAATATGAAGATCGTAAATTGCACAAAAAGGGTGAGTTAGGCTGAAATCCATGCTGTGCTCCACTCATCAAACCATAAACCCTAACTTTGTGTAGACCAGCAAGACCCTGTGTCTACATTAAGAGGGAAACCTCAAATACTATCAGTGGCCAGACTATTACTTTAAACATGAAAAGCAGCCAGGTAGCACCTGTGGTGTGAACTGTGCAGTGTGCTCTCTAACTAAAGACACCCAAATTAAAGCTTGATTAGCCACAGCACTGGATAGAACATTTGTGGGCCACATGCAGCCCAGTGACGACTAGGTTGTGTCTATCTTCTACAAATAATAATCTTAAAATTATTTTTTTATGGAATGTGGTTTACTGAATTAATGCATTGCCCTAAGTCTCCAATAGCAAAAGGTTCTCTGTCCACATTGATGATTTTCTAGCAGTACGAGACATACACTCCTGTGCCTCTTGGAAGATCCTTTTGTAAGTGTATTATGACTTTGCTCTTGTATATTCTTGATAAGAAAGGCAAGGAAACTATATTTACACCTTTTGACTTGGATTACCATGGGACTGTATTCCTTAACTCAATTCTTCTCCATCGATGGGTGCTTTTGGCATGGCTCCCAACCCATTCCTGCAATGAATGAGACAGTTGGGTAAGGGGGAAGCAGACTCTACTGATCACTGGGAAAGAAGGTATTGTCTATGAGATTATATCAAACATTTTCTTCAGTGATGACCAAGTCATCGCTGTTGTCTCTAGAAGCTCCTGCCCCATTTAAAATATAAGATAATGAGAACTCTACAAAATGAACTATGGTCTATACCACAAGCCATGTCTCTAGGCACCAGCTTTGTCCATTGGAAACATGACTCTTATCTTTTATCTCTGTCGTGTGTGTGTTTGTGCACATGTGAGCATGTATGCATGTATATTTAATTTTCTATCCTTATTCTAGATTCTCAGTCTTTAATTGATATGTTCAATCTTATCTTTGGAACTATTGCTAAAATACCACTTCATGCTCTGCTCTGCAAGTTATAGATCAATATTATTCCATCCTTATGCCAAAGTCTGATATCTGGAAATCTAACCTGCATCTAGCATTCCAGGACTGTTTGTCTAAAAAGGAATTCAGAAATTTGCTAAGAAGAAAATCAGAACCAGCTATAACTTTTTTACTGAAAAATCATATATTTGTACATGCAGATTTAAAAATTAGGTAACAGTGTCATCTCTTTTATGGTAACATTTCAAGTGCTTTATTTATCACATTTGCATATAGAAGCAACTTAGACTTTTTTTATTTAATTCTTTTTTATTGGTGGGCGTATTAGTCCATTTTGTGTTGCTATAACAGCTATAATTGAGACTGGGTAATTTATAAAGAACAGAGGTTTATTTGGCTTATGATTCTGAGACAGCTGCATCTGGTGCAGGCTTCAGGCTCCTTCAACTCTTGGTGGAAAGCGGCAGGCAGCCACCAGGTACAAGCAAATCACATGGCAAGAGGAAGCAAGAAAAGGAGAGAGAGAGAAGGAGGAGAGATGCCCAGGTCTTTTAAACAACCAGCTCTCACGGGAACTAATAGAGGAAGAACTCACTCACTACCACCCCCACCCCCAGCACTAACCCATTCATGAGGTATCTGCCCCTGTGACTCAGCTTCCAATAATGCCACATTGGGGATAAAATTTCCACGAGTTCTGACAGGACAAAACATCCAAACTCCTTCAGTGGGTGTTAGTTCTTTTGGTGTCAGTCACCCACTGGGTTGAAATAAAACTCAGGGCATCAGATATGCTGCTGTTTAATTTCCTCCTGCAAATCCTCCTGCATATCTGTCCTTAGAAAGATAGAAACTAAAGACTATCTCTGCTAAGAAAAGTATGGTTGACTTAGGGATCACTTATATTTTGTGAGTTCAATATGAGTGGAGAATTAAGAGTTAGTCTAAAAATTTAGCAAACAGAGAAAAATGGAAATAAATATTAGAGTAGAATGAATGCTCATCTGCATTATATTCCAGAAAAAAATTAGATGTGTAGTTTATCAATCATTTGGTGTAAGATAAAATGCTTCACCATGATATTCAGTTGCCATAAAATTAGAATGTCTAGCTTTTGCAAAGACATCAATTTTTTCCCAACATTTATTTTCCACAAAATATTGATTATTAAATAAATAATTGGCTTTAGCATGACATTTGTCCAGCAACAAGGGATAGTTATTCTGTGATATTTTATTCTACTGTCATTATCTCAGAAAATAATGATTAGATTTTTTGTTTGTTTGTTTCACTCAATTGCCTGGAATAGAGTCTGTTGGTGAAATGACAACCTCTACCTGAGTGAGATTTCATAGACTTTCCTTTTGTCTTACTAGGTATCTATGCTGTTGGAAAGATCAGCATATTGCTTATCATGTAAATAAATATCAAGGTATGATGCTGGATCATACTTTGATGGTTGTCAACTGGATGGTTATTGCTCTCCACCATCACTCATGACATCCACCTTCTTCTTTGTTGTCAGAGCCTCATTTACCCTTAAGAGGTTGAAAATTCCAAGTACTCTCTTTTCCCACCTTTTCTTGAAGCTAGAACATGCTTATTCAAATGATCCAATCATAGGCAAGAAAATCTGAGGGAAGTCTGCAAAGATGCTTTTAGACTCAAAAATGATTCACATTTTAGCCTCTTACTCAAAGACTGAATAACAGATTTGGTGGTGTCTGCTTATGATGTCCAAACCTGTGGTCACCTTCTTGTGATCATGAGTGCAATACTGCTAAGAGAGTATTTGAAGAGACAGATGGAAGTCATCTGAGTCTTTGTTTTCATCACTGAGCTGTTGAGCAACCTAAAAATTTCCTGTCTCTGACCTTCTGGATATGTGCAGTTTACATGCTCTGATCATTTAAATCACTAACTCTATCTAAATTATATAAACACTAACCTAATATGTTTAATGACAGCTTTAGAAACACTCAAACTTTCACTGTGTGAGTATCCACTGAATTCTCAGAGGTTGTGATACTCTCAAACAAACATTTAGAAATTAGGCATGGCCTTGTCATTCTGGACATATGACCTTGAGCAAGTTCCTTAACTTCTTTGGGCTATTGATTCAGAAAGTGAAATATCTCACAGAATTATCTGGGAGGTTTCTAACTTGGTGTGGGAGATGAATACTGTGCTTACTAATTGTTTCATCTGAACCTAAATATGTATGGCTAGATCAATCCTTCTGGATTTGAATAATATAAAGGGGAAAAAAAATCATGTAAAGCTATTAGAATATGGACTTCAGATTCAAGCAATCCTTGTGTGTTATTATCTGGTTGTGTGATCAGGGACTCACAACCAACAGGTACCTCATTTACCTCATCAGTAACATGTGGATAACAACATCTACTTTACAGGTTGCTCTGTATACTAAAGTACATAGCATAATAGATTATATAATTCAGTGTCTTTCACATAGTAAATGCTAAAATGTGAACAAATAGATAATGCTATTGACATAAAATGTGTAATGTATAGCACAAATTATGCTGCAGATATGCTTTCAGATTTTTTCAAATTTATCTAGTTCCTAAAAGTGTCTAAAAAATTTATTATCTGTTTTTTTATAAAAATCAAAAACATCTGTATTCAAACAGGTTAATAACAATAATATTAATGCAAAATATCATCAGCCCATGGATTAAAAACCAAAATGAAGTTGAATATCATCTTTCATTCCTCTTTGGTAGGTCAGCTCTGCCATAGACATTATTTTTGATCTACACTTGAGCGGAAAAACAAACAATACACATATATAACTGGAAAATGTCTTTCACTTCACCTTCACATTTTTTAAGCTAATATCTACAGCAAGTTCAGACCAAAAATTTAATATTTCTCTGAATATTATCGTTGATTGTTTATTGAACCCTTGCTTAAAGATCTATTTAAGGCGCTCAAAGATTTATCTGTTTAGCCAACACCCTATTAAGAATTTGCATAATAATTTAGCTGCACAAATGTTTCTGAAGGGAAATATATGTAGTATGACCATAGTATTATGCAAATTTTGTTTTTACAACCATTTAGTTCTGCCATAATACCTTATGCCACTTTGTAAGCAGCGCATTAAGCCATGTCAGTGCTGACAACAGCAGACAGGAGCAGGACTCCAGATCCTGCAGCTTCAGCCTGAATGTATGGTTGCCTTAGGGGCATTCTACCTATTAATTTAACATTCTAAACTAATTATGTATGTCAGGGTGACCTCTCTCTCATCTACATTCATCACAGAGTCTGAACCGTCTGTCTCTATTGTTACCAGAGTAAAATAGCTGTTGATAGACTTATATAATTGACTGTATCGGAAGTGAACTCACCCTACACGGCTACATGCAAATGGTGTATAGTCCCCATAGAATAAAGATAAGCAAAAAATAATCCAACTATCTTCAGTAATTAACTTGGGCGGTTTCATAACAGGAGAAAATATATTTCCCATTGGCTTAAAAATGAAAGTAGGGAGTACACAGAAGTCACATCTACAGTAATTAAAAAAGTTTTCTTTGGAAAAAGTTGGAAGAAAAAAATGCACCTTGAGTTTCTTTATGTAACACTTATCATACCTGCTGCTGGTTGGGCTAGAACACTCACAGAACTCAATTTAAAATACACACATAAACTTAAATAAGGAACATTTATAATCATCTATGTAGTTATGAATGTTCATTTGCTATGCAAATATCAACATTTGTAATAGGTCCTTACATTTCTAAATTATCTGTGGTATCTTATCATACATCCTCGTAATATCACAGCATTAAAACTTCTTTAAAGATTAGTTTTTGGTCTCATTAAATCCTTTTTGGAAGTGAATGATTTCCTTTCCGTTTAAAAGGACTTTTCTAGTAAAAACAATGCTTTTCTAGAGACTGTCAACCACAAATACTGATGAAGTGACATTGCATGTTGGATATTGCAGCAGCTTTAGAGGAGACTGGCAAATGAGAGAAAAGGCAATCTGTGCCATGAGGAGCCTGTTTGTAGTGAATACCCCAGACCTTTTTCCAGAGGCAATGGGAGTGATTCCAGTCACAAACTCCCTGAGGTTATCTTTTGTTCTCCCCGAAAATTTTATTTAGCACTTCCTATGTATCCAGCTTTACGGTAAATCTAGAAGGGAACAACTGAAATAAGAAAAACATCCTCATTCTCAAAAGACTCCACTAGGGAGGTGGTCAGGAGAGCAGTTAGGAGCAGACACTTTGGGGGTCACACCCTCTCAGTTTCATTCTGGCTCTAGCATTTTATGGTTGTGTGACCTTAGACTAGCTCTTGAAAATATCATGCCTAAATATCCTTATCTGTAAATTGAGCCTACATAGAATAAAGTAGGGTTGTTTTAAGAATAGCATTTACATTTAGAGACAGTAAATGTGGATTACATGTCTCATAAAAAGAATCTCAGTTTTGATTTGAGGTGTGAAAATACCTAGACAATAATATAAGAACTTACATGGTAAATAATGATGTGGCATGATTTAAAACCAAACAAAAACTCACAGACAATACAGTCTAGAAAGCAAATTCAGAGGGATATAGATTTGAGTCCTATGTCCACCTGTGTGAACCTAGTCAAGTTACACATTATGGGGCTTTACTTTTTCATAATTAAAATCTGTATAATAATAATACCTGTTTTGTAGAACTCTTAAGAATGAAATAAAATAGTGTGTGTCAAGCTCTTGACATAGTGTCTGGCATTCAGGAAAACTCATGAAATTTGTATGGTTTTCTCTTAAGACATATAAGTATTATCACTGGGCAACAAGTGAGGTCAATAAGGAAGCAGATGGCCAGAAAAATAGTTTTGTGGATGGTATACGACAAGGTTGGGCTCTCTCTGCTCTCTCTGCTCTCTCTGCTCTGCTATTTTTGCAATGTGATACCCTGCACCACCAAAGAAAGGTACAGGGTATCACTGTCACCACCACCAAAGAAAGTCTTCACCAGATGTGTTCCCTGGACTTTGGACTTCCCAGCCTCAGAAATTGTAAACAATAAATTTCGTTTTCTTACAAATTACTCAGTTCCATGTATCTTGTTATAAGCAACAGAAACAGACTAATATAGTATATTAATATATTAGTTTCCTATGACTGCCAAAACAAAGTCCCACAAACTGGATAGTTTAGGACAATAGAAATTTATTGTCGCACAGTTATAGAGCCCTGATATCTGAAATCAGGGTGTCAGCAAGGACACGCTCCCACTGCAGGTATTAGGGGAGGATCTGTTCCGGTCCTCTCTCCTAGTTTCTAGTAGTTCCTTGGTTCATGGTAGCATGACCCAAATATTTTCATGCCATTCTTCCCATGTGAACCCTTTTTTTTTTTTTTTTTTTTTTGACCGGTAAGGGGATCGCAACCCTTGGCTCGGTGTCTGCACCCTGCTCAGCCAGTGAGTGCACCTGCACTCTTCTGAGTGAGCCACGGGGCCGGCCCGTGAATTCTTTTTATAAGAACACCAGTTACACTGGATGAGGGGCCCACCTTACTCCAGTATTACTTAACTAATCTTAAATAATTACATTTGCAAAGATCTTATTTCCAAATAAGGTCACATTCTGAGGTACCTATAGGTAGGCGGTAGGAATACAGTATATGAATTTTGGGAGGACACAATTCAATCCACAACAGATGATGAGAGACTAAATTATCATAGAAGGATATGAATAGGATAAAATTATTATAGCCTTTTATATCATGAAATACCATCCACAAAAAAATATAGGAGTAATTTAACAGGATACCAGAAACATACAAGGAGATAAAAGAGATTTTGTTTATAGGTGAAGGAATATAAGGATGCCGAGATTGTGCTAAGCCACAGCTGGGGTGATGCAGTATAAGACAGGTACAGGTAAATCAATGATTCATCAGAGCAGACATTGACTAGTCTGAAATCAGTCTAGAGCAGTTTCAGGAAATTTTAAAGTTAAGGTTTACACAGAATGTTCAAGCATAAAAGTCTGAAACTGAAATGGTGTGTTCATTGTGAGGGGTATATATATTCAACACTAAAGAACTATTACTAACTATAGAAGAAAAGGAAATCATGATTTGAAATTAGACCAGGGAAGCTGTGTAAGTGCTGATTGCATATTAGAATATCAAAATGCTCTTTCATTCTAGAAGAGGATAGGAAGAAGAGGTCTAGATTTGGAAGGAGGGTGACTAGCCCTGCTTCCTCCTGACTTTAGATAAATTTGTTAAATATGATATAAATGTTTATTCCCAAAAAAGGCCATTATGAGAATTGAACAGTTGAATGATGTTATTCCAGGCAAAGCTCTCATATAGTAAGTGCACTAAAAAGTGTTAGCCATTATTATTATAATCATTATCTTACTGATTGATTATTCCTAAGCCAGGGAATTGCAAAATAATTGGCAATAACATTTTACCATTTTCCACATAATTTTTCTCTTTCCCTGTTGCTTTTCTTCATTTTTTCTTACACTTTCTTTCCTTTTCTATACTTCCAACTTTTTCTCTTATCTTTTTATTTTGAAGTATTTAGATAGATCCTAAAGATAGAGTGACAAAATTTTTGGCAATATTAGAAGGAGAAGATCTAGGTGTATTTAAAGCCAGTAAACCATAATTTGCACCGTTGTTAGATTATAACATATAAAAGTTTCCAAGAGTTAATATACAGTGTATACACATTTGAATTTTAGGCCTTTCTCAGGCATCTTTGGTTCCATCAATACAAATAGTTCATTATATTTGGCATGCTAAAAGATTAAGCCTAGAAATTGCTTGTACAGTGGCCTCCCATATCCATGGGTTTCCGATCTGTGGATTCAACCAACCGCAAATCAAATCTATTCCAAAAAATAAATAAATAAATAACAATACAACAATAAAAATAATATAAACAAAAAACAATACTGTATAACAACTATTTACATAGCATTTACCTTGTGTTAGGCATTATAGTAATCTAGAGATGATTTAAAGTATATGGAAGGATGTGCACAGGTTACATGCAAACACTATGCCATTTTATATCATTGAGCGTCCATGGATTTTGGTATATGTGACAGGTCTTAGAACCAATTCCTCGCAGATATCAAGGGACAACTGTACTGTCATTTTGTGTTTCTTTTCTTCTTTCACTCTTTTTATTTATTATTATTATTATCATCATTTTCTTTTTCTCTTATCTCTTGTAGGCCTTCGTATGTCATGTGAGTTTTTTGCTCATTAATGTATATACTCCAAAGATTTTTCTTCCCAAATCTGATGTTTATATTTGAAATTGTGTTGGGTTTCTTCTTTCCCTTTTTTTTTTTCTTCATTCTTCATATGTTTTTAGAGAATGTTCCAGGTAATATGTTAAGCCCTGAGTTTGTAACAGGAGATCTAACATAGCCTCTGACCTTCAGGAATTCATAATTTAGTGAGAACATAGTCATATAGACAGGCAAAGCACAACTCAGTGTAATCAGGGCTCAAGGAATCAAATACACAGAAACCTGTAAATGGAATTTGCAACAATCTGATGTAGGTGAGTCTACTGGATTAGGAAAGGTTGAGTAGAAGCTTTCCAGGAAGAGAGCTGCTATCTATTTAAATTATTCCCTTATTGTCTCTTATTCACTTTAATTCTTGGAGGCCTAGTTGCTTTTGTAACTAAAACGTTTGCAAGGGTCTGAGATTCTTCTTTGTCAAACCCAAATTACATAACTAAAGACCACAGTTCTCTTGTTGATTATCTTCCTACATTCAATATGATTCTCCTCATCTCATCTTGGATTTACATGTCTCAAGCACCCAAAAATTTGTGATTTTCACTAGTATTTTGTTGAAGACAAGATTCTTCAGGGCAGTTGATATAGCAAATTGTACAAATTAAAAGATGTAACTTTCCATAAAGAATCTTCACACTTCCATCTCTCTACATTGCTGGATTTGAAGAATCAAGCTACCATGAGTTCTACAGCAGTGAGAAAATGAATTCTGCCCACCATGTAAGGGAGTTTGGAAGTGGATTTTTACCTAGTTAAGCCTTCAGATGAGATTAAAGTCCAGCTAAAACCTCAGTTTCAAAATTGTGAGATCCTGAACAGAAGACCCTGTTAAGCCATGCCTGGACTCCTTTCATGAAGAAACTATGAGGTAATAGGTGCTATTTTAAGTCAATAAGTTGGTGGTAAGTTGCTATGCTGCAGTAGGAAATGAGTTCACTACCTTATTTAACATTGCAATGCCATGTGCCTGGCATCTGTACCCCATTTCTTTACTTTATTTCTCTCCAAAGCACTTACTACTATCTGAGCACTTACTATTTATCTACTATCAACTGTCTGCTCTCATTAAAGTATAAGTTCTATGCAGAGATTTCTCCCTATTTTACCCACTGCTTTAAACCCAGTGCCCAGATAAATGCCCTCGCATAGTAGATTAATAAATATTTTTTCAATGAACAAATGGATGAATGGGTAATATTTAACTGAGATAGAAATTGCCAACATGGTCATCAGTCATATATTTTGATATATCAATTTTGCTGCTCAGGTTGCTGCTCAAGTTTTGTTAACTTTTGTTACTGAAAGCCCTCAGGGTAAGGAGTGAAGACTAGCATAGATACAGAGAAAAGAATCTTACAATCTCCCACTCAGGTTTGGGGATCATTAGACAGTACAAAGCATTCCTTTGTTGTATGTTCATATAAAATATGAGTTGATTCTGGAGAGTTGGAATGATAATTTGTGTTGACCACTCTGTAATACAAACCTCAAAGTTCAGAACCTGGAGAAGATAAACCATTTTAAGGAGGCACCTGCACACTGAGTCCTGAGCAAGACGGATGATAGAGCCTTGATAACTAGACAGGCTACTTTGTCAAGGATCTGGACCAGAAAGATTTGGTGCCAAATATGCGCTCTACTGTTTACTAATTGTGTGACATGGGAGAAGCTTCAAAACTTCTCTGAAAGAGCTTATTATAATACCTACTCAAAACAATTTTACAAGCTCTTCCAGAGGAGCATTAGAGGTGGTATATGAGTATAGCATAGTGGCAATATGGTTTGATGATTTGGGGCTCTGGAT
Source organism: Cynocephalus volans (assembly GCF_027409185.1). Taxonomy (NCBI): domain Eukaryota; kingdom Metazoa; phylum Chordata; class Mammalia; order Dermoptera; family Cynocephalidae; genus Cynocephalus; species Cynocephalus volans. Next base: position 145,637,545 of record NC_084461.1, on the reverse strand, counting down.
TGAATGCCAAGTTTAAACCCTCTACTCTTCACTTCCTAGTTGTATGACTTTGGGAAAGTTATTTAATCTCTCTTTGTGTCTGATTTTTCTCTTCTACAAATTGAGGATTGTTTTAATCTTACAGAGTTATTTTGAAGACGAAATGAAGTAATGCATGTAAAAAACCCAAGGCAGTTTCCAGCATATAATAAATGTTCAATATATGTATTTCTTTTACTTTGTTTTGTCTTATATGTAAAAATGCTATAAAAAAGGAAGGACTTTACTAATAAAAAGTATTATTATTTGGGACACTTATTGATTCTTATTCCAGTCAAGAATATAATATATAATATAACGCAATCTGTCAGACCCTAAGATTAGAAAATATTTTTCCCAAATACTATTTTCCTTCAGTACAAAAATGCATTTAGAATGATTTCAAAGGAAGAGTTTCCATTTAAATTTAATGTGATGCAGCCACATGTTTTCTTGCTGGCATTATCTTATTTCATTTTTAGCTTTCACCTAATTCCTTATACAGTACTTTGTTTTGTGGGTTCATTACTATGCAAATACATATGCACTATATTCAAATACATGCTTTGAGGATTATGTTACATTATATCATTTCACAATTAAACAGCTTGCATCCAGTTTCTTCAAGTTACAAATGTTTTACATAAGTTGGTACAAGTAACTGAGTCAGTTCAATAACCAAGATTTTCCCTTTGAACTAAGAAAACACTAAAATGGCTCACCACAAGTATTAATGATGAAAAGTTTGTTAAAAAATGAATTGCTTTAAAAGAAATATACTGATTATATGAAAATATAACTTAAGATCATCTGAAAAATTTATTTTGCCTGTAATTATAAAGATTAATTTATTATGATTATACAAATCACCTAAAATTCTCACTTCTCTTTTCATGAGATCATCTTTCACAGCCTCAGGTGAGAAGGTTCTGGGAAAAGATGTCTGTTCAGCCACTCATTCTGAAGCAAAAATTAGGGCATTTCACATTTGTTTATAAAATTTCAAATATTAAAAACTACTATATTGAGATTTCCGACTTCAATGTTTATTGGAATAGAATGGAACAGAATACTTGAAATCAGATTATTTAAAATATATGGTCTCTTTAGCTAAATAGTAATTAAGTAAGTCTTGGGAAGTACTTTCAAACTGAATGTTTTATTGGCAACGTATTGAAAATTAACTGGATACTTTTTGAATTTTACCAGTAGAAAAATCTTTTTGAATTCTGTCAGTATGAAAAAAACATGGCCATACATTTTAAAATATTTAAAACATTCTACTGCAGGAACATTGTTTTATTGACTCTATTTGCCCAGTACCTAGAACAGCATCTGGAAGTGCCCATTAAATATGTGTTTAATTGAATGAATAAATAGACTGCAGCCAAGTCAACATGACTTACTCCCTACCATGGCAAAGTGAATCCTTTAGCACTTCAGGCTGTGTCTGCACCATACAATCGAGCTTGGCAAAAATTCATGTCTTATCATAGCTAGTAGTGGTGAGGACATCTTTTATTTCTAATGAATAAAATTAGGAGTTTTTAAAAAAATTTAACCCATGACAATTTATATTCCAGAGCACAAGAATGTCTCTAACCCCCACAGAGATGGCACTGCCTCTCATTTAAATGTTTCCTCTTTTTGAGTTTCCTTCACTGTGTAGACATCGTACGGATGCCATTTATACTACTAACTTTTGGTTATCCTTTTCAATATGCTAAGTAGTGAGCTAAGTCTTTTAACATGATTTATTTTATTTCATGTGCAAGCTTCATTTGGAAGATCATTATATGCAATATAAATCAAAACCCTTTAAATGATTATGTAACTTGGTAATCTTACTTGTGCTAAACTTTAAATATAAATGTTTCATAAATACATGTTTACACATACCTAGAAAATTAAAATTTAAGGAGGTTGTCAGGTGCTGAATTGGGCCTCCATCCCCTCACCAAGTTCATATGTTGAAGCCCTAGTCCCCAGTACCTCAGAATTTAACTGTATTTGGAGATAGAGTCTTTGCAGAGGTAATTAAGTTAAATGAGGATATTGGGGTGGGACCTAATCCAGTATAACTAGTGTCCTTAAAAGAAGAGGAAATTTGGACACAGACACATAGAAGAAAGATGGTGTGAAGATTTAGGGGAGAAGATGGACATCTACAAGCCAACGAGAGAGGCTGGAACAGATCTTTCCCTAACAGTCCTCATAATAAACCAACCCTTCTGACAGACACTTTGATCTCAAATTGTCCTTCCGGGCCTGTGAGATAAGACATAATACATTTGTGTTTTACCCACCCAGTGAGTGGTACTTTGTTACTGCAGCCCTGGAATATTAATACAGAGGTGGAAAAATGTGTCATTATATGTATATGACTCTAGTGTTTAATTTTTTCTTTTCTTTTTTTTTTTTTTGACAGAATTTTCTTCCTGTTCAATAGTCTATAATCTATACCACATGACTGATGAGAACAGTCCCAGATTAAGTATATAATGCTCATTGTTAGTTCCAGTGTGTGAGATGTTCCTATCTATTTGACTTTTGCTCAGCTACTGGCAGATCCATGTGATGTTAATGTGATGGCAATGGCTTGCACATCCAGTAAGTGACATTATCAAGCTGTCAATAAAAAGCACAGTTTTTTCCTAATGTAATACAAATTTTTGTATATAAGAATATTGTTAATACAATAGGAGAACCATTAGCACATACAATAGCTTTGCCTTATTAACAGCCCTGTTCATGTTAGCAATTTTGATCTAATTTAAGTGATGTCCCCATTATAGTAGCAAATTGTGTTTTCATTAATACAGTGAGAAAGCCATTAATATGAAAATTGCTCATTCAGAATCACATTAGTGAAGTGCTTATCCTATTATCACTAAGCTGATTCTAACCTAGGTGCTAAGAAATCTGAGTTGAAGCATCCTATAAAAAAAAAGAGTCACCATATTTCCTTAGGAGGCTCTCATTAGATTTATTATGATTTCTTGACATCTTTTACTGTATTATTAATAAAAGTTATATAACTAAATATCAACACCATTCTTAGTTTATTTCTGATTCTATATGTTTTAGTCAATGACACATACATCTTACAACTTCATATTTGGATACTCTAATTACCCCAAGCATATCTCCAGAATATTAATAAGTAGTGTGTATAAATTTGGATTCTTTGTTTGTAAGCAACAGAATCTAACTCCACTGTCTTATGCAAAGAAACATATTGAAAGCCTAAGAGGTAATAAGTGGGATGGGGGGTACTGGCTAAGAGTTAGGAAGCTAGATTTCTGAGTTTACAGAAGGGGAGCCAGAACAATGGTCCTCCTAACAACAATGATTGAGTCAGCTTGTACTGCCGGAATGAACGATCTTCCATACTTCCTCCTGTTTTTATGTCAAGCCGTAAGCTTCAAGTCTTGTGGGAGATCTGATTGGCTCAGGGTGGTTTTGTGCCTGGCTGCTTGATGTGCTAGGGTACTAGAGAGAATCTTTAGCATCCACCCTATAATAACATACAAAATGTGGGAAAGGAAATTATTCCCTGCCAATAATTGTGGTGATGCTAAGGAGGAGGTCATGAAGTAGGTAGTCAAATAATAAAAGATTCCACTACATTTATAAAACACATGATGGGTATTCTGCTTTATAGGAAAATTGTAGTAGACATTACTTCTATTCACAATTACTTAGCTCTCCGAAACTTTCAACCTTTGGAATCATGACCATGTGAGTTGCTTTGGCCAATGATATATGAGCAAAAGGGATGTGTGTTTCTTACCACCTCCATTAAAGTTGTTAATTACTGGTTCTCAACTACCCAGTTATCCTCTCCCTACCACCAAACCAGCAACCTTCCAGACAGTGAAGACTCTGTCGATTGGGGTCCCAGAATGCAGCAGCATTAAGTAAAAGCCTTCACTAAAAGGCAGCAACACATGCTGAAAACAAGAAATGAATGCTGTATAAGCTATAGAGATTTTGTGGGTTTTATTACCACAGCCTATTCTACCCAACTGAGCATATGTGCTATGGTGGAAGGAACATAAACATTGTTAAAATTTAAGCTCTGATGCTAATTGAATATATGACCGTAGAGAATTTTATTAACTTCTTTATTAGTTTCCTCATTTATAAAATGGGAAAATAGATACCAACAGCACAGGTATGATGTTATGAAAATACCTGGGGTCTATAGAACAGAAAAAAAGAAGGCTGAAGTCAGAACACTTAGAAATACCAGTATGTAAAGTAAGAGTAGAAAAAATGGTTAAGGAGACTAGAAATCAGCAACTAGGGAGTTAAGAGTAAAACTAGGAGAGAGTAGAGATATATACTAGGAATAAAGAGAGAAATTCTACAGAAAGAACTGCAAGATAAGGTATAATGTATTTATATAACAACTAGGAGACAATCAGTGACTTTATCAATAGCAAATAGACTCCTTCATATTTGTTGTAAGAGGATATGAAATAAAAATAACTAAGAGCGCTATTAAAACAGAGAAAATAGAAAATATCTGTGTTGAGGTGGGGGTAGAGAAGAAAAACATGCAAAGGAAAGATCAAAAGCTGAGACAGCAATTGATTGAGAATATCTCTGAGCATCTTGACAAACATGTTAAAAAAGGAAACGTGATGTATTAAGAGGAAGCATATGAGTTAAATAAGATAAATTTTGTGAAATTATTTTCACATAGATCTCTCCCAAAGGGAACCTGAATTAACTTAAAGGATCATGACTTCTTAGAGCCGTTGTCTCCATATGGCTCTTCCTTTCAAATTTACGTGCTAAATGGAAATCAGCATTCTGTGATAGCATTTCAGTAGGAGTAGTAGAATTAATTATATAACTAAGGTTCTAATTCTACACTATGTATTGTGACTCATTTTCTTCATTTCTAAAATGGGGAAAAAATTCCAATCTCTTTTGAATAAAAGATAAAACTCACCTCACAAGTATAAATTGCCCAATTCTGAAGAGTATAAACTCAATCATAATGAATTGTATTAGGCTACCTAAAACTTCCTATGCCTCATGTCCTTTAAAAGAGAAGAGAGAAAAAAATTATAATAGATTGTGATTGTCCCATAATTACTTACTCTTCAGCAAACTTAAAATTATTCTGTATTTCAGAGCAATTTTTTTGCCTTCCCCTTAAAGGATTTAGCTTTGGATTAAATCTTCCAGTTATGTGTGTGTTGCATTGAATTAATAGTAGTACAAGAATACAATTTATGCAACTAAAAAAAGAAAATAGTTACATTTTACTTTCTAACAGAGCCTATATGAATTAGATGAAATACGATCCTTTGTGTATTGTAGATTGGATTTCTTTCATCTTTTTTATCATGTGTACACACATTGCATGCTATGGAATGAGGCCGATCCAACCAACCTAATTAACACACACTGTGTTTTCAATTCAGGCACTGTATCAAGGCAAGGTCTCAACCTGGAATCTTGCCTGAGATTATCCTGGGGTCGGGGCCTATCACTATGACAAGTCTTGGGAGTTTAATGCTGATCACTGAAGGGAATGGTCATGTGGACCTCTGGGAGCTCAAAATTTTCCCTTCTCTTTTAGGGGACAGATTTGTCATCTGAGTCAAAGGAATAATGATGTACATAAACTAGAGATCAGGGGCAACTGTGTTCAGAAAGAGTAGTGTGAATCAGCATTGTATCCAGCACATTCTAGACTACCCACAGGTCATTCTCTCTTTCTTGCTCTCTGGATTGCCTCCAAAAGTATTTTTAATGAGATTTTCATTGATTTCAAATCAATGTGCCAACCTAAAGAGAGAGCAGGGAGCAAGAAAGCGAATGCAATAGGATTACAAAGTGGAAAGTGTAATGGTCATTGGCCATTAAAATAGATATTATTATGCTTATTTATTTTATTCAGGAGGCAGAAGACATGGTATTTGTCCTTTTTTGATATTAAAGTAAAATATTAACAGAGTATTGGGGGATGGGGAGCAGTTTACTAGTTAATGTCCTGTTGCCCGATAATGATTGGCTTTTCCTATAGCAATATGTCCCTGTCTGATGCATTTTCTGCCTGTTTCTGGCACTGTTATTATCTTACCATGAATGTTTCCCATCCAGGATGGAACCTATTACTCCCGAGAACAGGTATTCGAATCTCTGCTTATATCAAGCATACATATCTTTGGGCTTTTTTATTCCTTTGGGATTTTCTTTCCAGCATCCTAAAAATTGGGAATTCAGCAGCTTCTGCTCTTTTTGGTCCCACAGCAGATAATTACTAGCAGAACTAGTTACCAGAAACAAGTTATGGTTCACAAGCTATCAAACTTCAGGCTGAGGTTTCTTGACAGTTTCTTTCTAAATTTCTGAGAGTAGAGTCTGCCTAAGTTTATCATAATTCTTCTGCTAGTGTCTGCTAGAAATAGTGCATAGTTCTACTAGAGAAAATATTACTGGATGGTTTCTTAAAGATACAAGATGCCTTTGTCAATTTCTTTAATTATCTGTTCATTATATATAAAGGCCATATTGCAAAACTACAGAAGAACACAGAATATTCTAATAAGGTTTACTGGATAGGGAAAAATGCAGTCATATTTGCCCTCAGGATTGGAGAATACTGTTTATTAAAATGTGTGTTGTGGTGTATTTAAGTGTCTGTTCACCGCATCTTCTCTAAGTAGGTATTTTCACTTAAAGACATAGCCAGTCTCTGTGTTGACTAGCTTCTGAACTTCCAACTTAAATTGTCATTTGCAGACTTTTCTTACCATAGACTTTGTTGTTTGGGCCCTGTTATATTTCCTATTACTTTCTATGATTTCACATAGTGTCAGAGGCGACTAATCAGGCCCAGAGGCAAGAAAGAATTTGAGTGCAAGTTCATTTGGTATGTGATCCCCCGAGCAGTGGTAAGGGAGTGTGAAAGAAGGAAAGAAGGGAAAGCAGCCTTTTGATCAAAACAGAATGAGTTGAAGACAACTGGGCTAATGCCTGCTGGGGACCTCTGGAAAACAGTATGGAACATGCCTCAGAATGATTCCCCTCCCAGAGTTAGGAAGCCGGGATATTTACCCACTTATTCTCTTCCATTACTGGTTGAGGATTGCTTCCTGGAGCAATTAGAAATTAGCTCTCTGCCCCTTTATGCCTGGCCTGTTTGAGCTGAGGATTCCAAAGAAAGCCTGTAGCTAGAGAGCTGCAGCTATGTGCTGGAAAGAGCCATCAGTGTGCACTGAAACAGTGGAAGTCAAGGGACGTGAGTCGGTGCATGGGCAGCTTCACTATAGATACCAATACTGGGATTCACCTTTCAACAGCTATGGCTGCTAAGTTTTGGTAGTAAAGCATAAAGCATCAACTATTGATCTGATTTAGGATCAATAATTCTTATTGATTGTTAACAGAATTAATTGATTTAAATTATAGATACAACCAAGGTGTGACATTGATATTTCCCATTTAGCCTAGCAATGGGCATGCCAATGTGGGCAGCTGTTTTCAAGAATCCCTAGTGAGCACACAGAATTCTGCCCATAGCTTTCTTTTCACATAGCCTATTTTGGTAGGATAGGCTTTTTTCCACACTTCTTGGAGCCAATATTAGATGATTTTCTAATCAACCTGCCATTGATTTTGCTGCTCTTTTCTCATTCTAGGGCATAACTATTATATCATTTAGGTTTCTCTAGTTTCAAATATTGGAAGATGCAAATTGAACCGGCTTAAGAAGGGTATAATTTTTTTGTTTGTTTTTAATCTATAGAACTAATATGTGCTGTGAGAGTTCTAATCTCAGGTGTGACTGTACCCAAAGACTTTGTATCAATCAGGCCTGTTTTACCAATCTGTATGCTTTACTCTCCTGTCTCTTGGCTTTGTTCTCAAATACGCTATCCCTTTAAGATGCCAACATGGCCACCAAAAGTTCCAGGCATTATACTTACAGCTCCAATAAAAAAAGAAACAGCTTTATTCTTAATAGTGCAAATAAAACCCTGGGCCTGACTCTCAGATATCCGTTTGGATATTTGGATTTCATTTACATGCCCCTGAATCCCTGAACTAAAGACTGTCGCTAGAAAATAAGATGATCTGATTGTTTAGACCAAAGTCATGAGCCTAACCCATAAGGGGGGGGGGGGAAGAGAGAGAGAGAGAGAGAGAGACACAGAGAGACAGAGAGAGAATGTGGAGTGGGACAGTGCAGTGGAGCAGGGTGGAGTACAGCTCTTCCAGAGGACCACAAATTGAGAGGGAGCAGAGATCAGTTTGAGTTGTATCTTCCATCATTTGATTCTTCAGATGAAAATCTAGAGACTATTACCAAAAGAGAATAGTATAGATTCTGAGCCTGTATTAAGTATCTATCTCATTAAATATCTATCTCTGTGTTATAACATGTCTTACCTTCCACATATCCTACTAATGGCTTGGCTGTATTCCTGCTCCCCCTTTCCTACCTCTATTAATGCTTATAAATAGCTCTAACCAAATATTATGCTTTTTATCCCAGAAGCCCACTGAAGAACAACTCCACTTTATCAGCACCTCTCCATCCTCAATCTAGAAATGGTAGCCACAGACAAAACCTCCCAGTGGATTCCCTTACCCATGACTGGGATTTATATACTCCCTAAATTGGAAGAAACCTTTGGTGCTATTTCAAAACACATCATGTTTTAAAAGACTAATAAATCCTGTAACTATTAAGTTGTATCAGATTTAAACTAACCACAAGAAGCCAGCTACACATGTGTGAATTTACTTCTACTCTCAAAGTGATACCCCAGTTAAGAAACTCTTATAGGTCAAAACTGTCTTTCAGAGGGCTAGGTGTTTTTAGAATGTGATTAAAAGAAAATAGACCATTTCTAAAATTTGTGAATAACTCTAAATAGTTCCCCAAATGGGAAATTTCTCAGATGGCTATCAGATATGATGTATTACCCCAAAAGTCTTTATACTATCTGGTATTATTATTCACTTTATCATTTAAGATTTATAAACTACTTTCAAATTTCTATCCCACAGAATCGGGTAAACTCAGTGTCTCTCACAAGACAGTTAAAGTTCTTCGGAAGTGGCAAGTACTCATTGAATTGCACCTCATCACTCTTTTTCTGCTTCTGGTTGAAGTTTTTTGATCTTCAGTTTGCATCTCCCTTCTTGTTTATGACGTCTCTGCTGGACATCGGACATTGACTCAATTTCTTTATTTCCTAAACCAGCACTTATGCAGGTTAAGCAAACAGCAGACTTTTGCTAAGGTTTAAGTAAAAGATTCTCAAACGTTAGCATGCATTATAATTCTGTGGAGGACCTGCCACACCCAGATTATCCAGTGCCCAGAGTTCCTGATTCAGTAGGTCCGGGGAAACTCCTGAGAGTCTGCATTTCTGACAAGGTCCAGCATAAAGCTGAGGCTGCTGGTCAGAGGATCACGTTTTGAGAAACGCTTGTTTAGAGGGATAAGGTAGGGTCAAAGGAGGGTTGCAAATAACTTACAACTGAAAAACAGTTTCAATTTTTAAAAGTCCTTCAGCCATTTCCTCCTTTAGGAATTTCTTATTGGTCATATTCCAGGTCCTTTCCTCCCCTTTCCTTTCCCTCTTTTTCTGACTCCCTCACTGACTGACTTGGGAAAATCAAAACTCCTTTTAGTTTATTATATAGTACACTTGAGTTATTGTTGTCTCTCTGCCTTAGACCTAGTCTATTCTGGCCAAGCCCATGGATTTATTTATTTTTCTGAAGTCTTTGCTAAATGAAGACCCCTCCCTCCTATTTACATATTTTTGCAACTAGGTCTTAAACTGGCAGTCTTATTCTCTCAATTACATTTTGTCTTCTGTTTCCTAAATCTAATTAATATATCCATGAATTACTTATTAGATTAACATTGGAGAATGTAATCTATATTCAGAGTTAAGAGACAGAATATTGAGGTAATATTTTCTGACTATCAAGTCTCTCCCGACTGGAAGGCAGAGCAGTATTGCGGAAACACCGAGGCTTCTGAGCCAGAAACTAACTTACTTCAAATCCAGCTCTGCGACTTTTTAGCTGTGTGAACTCAAGAAAATTATGTAACCACTCTGGATCTGTTTCTTATCCTACAGAATGTGTATGATTATAGTATCATCGTAGGGTCATTGTGTGATTAAGTAATATTATACATGTAAAGCCCTTAAAGTCATGGCTGGTACATCATGGGTACTTACTAAATATCAGTTCCTCTTATTATGAAGAACTTGTATTTCTAAGAAATATTGTTATCACTGCTTCTGACTAGAACATTCAGTTTTATCCTTTGTGGGAGAATTTTTAGTTTGGCAGAAAAAGATAGTCATGCATTTAGGGAAACTCCCTAAGAACATGAAAACATACAATTGTGTGCTTAGATCAGGCATCAGAAATATTGGAAGGCTCCCTCAAATTCTATTAAATTTCAATGTTAAAACAAATGTTTTCAATTTGCACCTTCCTTCACATTGAAGTCATGGCAAATTTAGTATTTACTTTAAGGAAGCCCTAAGATAAAGCACACTAAACTCTTACAAAATTTATTTTCTGCTGTAGGGGATAACATTACAGGCCATCACAGTAGAATGATATTTGAATGTTTATTTATTTTAGGTAAGAAATGACTTAAATAAATTGTATCAGAAGTTGATTTGAAATGGTTTCAGGAGACCTTGGGCCAACTGGTATGTATGTATGTGCATGTGTGTGTTTGTGTATACCATCAGTATAATCACTATTGCTGTTATAACCCCACCTCTCTATGTAAAGTAGGCTGTGGTTACCTGTAACTTTTACTCCACTTGTCAGTCAAATTATTCATTTTCAACTTTGGTAGAATATTTTGGTATGCTGGTCCAAACATCTTTCATAAGATAAACATATTTTTCCAAGTTAAGGTAGCATCTAATTTTTATTCCCACCCAATAAAAATAGAACACAAAAACAAAAACAAAAACTTTTTTTGCATCCTTCTAAGTTTTTACAATCCAAATTTTTGAGATGAATGAGCAGTGAGATTATTACTTTGTCTTATTTCTTTTTTCTCTTCTTTTTGTCCTGGAAATTGTGTCCTTCCCGTATAGACACACTAATAAAAACACGTGTTCAAACCATTTTATTGTCCTCTGAAAAAATGACATTGCTCATCATTAGTAATCTCCTTGTGATATAGAAAAAAAATCAAAAGATTTTATTTTTGCATGACCAAAGTCCCATTAGTACATGTCCTAAACAGTTTAGTATAAAAAAGATATCTGATGGCTTTTACTTCAGTGACCTGACTTTTATAGGTAAAATTACTAAGAAGGTACTTGTTTCTTGTCAATTCTAAAGTAAATGATGCAAAACCAATAATCGTTTTATATCTTTAGAATCTCTAAATGTCTTTGTTTCATTTATGCAGACTGTGGCAAATTTCATAAACTATTTTCTCTCTCCTTTATCAAATATAACAAACTGTAAAAAGCTTTATTGCGGGCAGGAGATTTTTGTTGTGGTGGAAGTGGTGTTGGATTGTTTAGGTACTTTTAAAGAAAATTACTCTTTTGCAGAGTTTATGATGATTAGAACCAGAAGCATATTCATTGCTGGTAAATATTTGCAACTTCCAAAAAAGGGAGAAGTGTTCTCACAAAACAAATCAAGAAAAATGTCTGTATCTTTCTTCCAGTTCCATTCATTCCCTGCTTCCTAACCAACTCTAAATGTAATCTTGCACTATAGCCCCTGACTGAGTCAGCTCGTTCAGATGTCCGGAAACCATGCTGGCTCCCTTTTTAGTCCTCTTTTCTTTTAGCAGATGTAGTAATGCCATTGGTAGATCTTTGGGGAATTTTTATTTCTGCTCTTCCTTCTCATTACTCTTGCCATCTGGTCCATTTCTGTTCTGCTGCCATTCAGCAGCTGTGTTCCCACCTACCCTCCTGCGCTGACCTGAAGGAATCTCTAGTGGTTCAGCATAACTAGGAGTCTGAACAAGTACATGGACAGACAATGGGACAATGCCATGGTCTTGAACATACGGAGACAAAAAGAGTTTTATATCTGTTCAAAGCAAGGAGAATTATGTTTATCCTTTTTCATAGACCCAAAATATTTATTTCTTTTCTTCAGAGTTCATAAAGTCAACATGAAAAAAAATCATCATTTGTTGCCAAATGAAGATATTATTTTGTAGTATACAAATTCTTTTTTTTCCCAAAACATTGTCGCCCATACCATCGAAATTTGTACAGCATTTGACATCTACAGGGTATGTGTTTACTTGCTCGTAATTTGTAGTTACCTGTTGTTGCTGATGCTTTACACATGTTTAAGTGTATTAAGCGAACTCGTAATCTATTTATTCTTATAGAAACATCAATGTGTAAGATAAATTCTATGCTAAATTAGATATTGTTTCTATTAAGAAATATGACAAAGCTATGAAATAACTATTGTCAATGTATGACCACATTTTTTAGTCCTGAGTTGTGAAGTACAGATTATGAAATCCATTAGAATTGCAAAGAATGAAGACTCAGTTCCAGGAGGAAGAAAAGAGAGAAAAGAGATAAAAATGGTTGATGAGGGCAGTTTGCCCACTGGGATGAAAACACTTTACACACCTATTTAAATCCTAAACTCTGTTTAAATATTTTTGTGGATGTAATGATCAGAAATAAAGATCAAACTTTTGAAAAGTATTCCACATGCTGAAAAAACAAGAATTAGATTCAGCTGTAAATAATGATGGTTAAATTCAGTGCTTAAGTCTTTCTTCGTAAAAGAATCATTTTAAAAAGGAATTCTGCATTTTAAAAAGGAATTTTTGCTGACAACTAATTTGTGTATTTTGTGACTAGAGCAATAGAAATATTAACACCTTGTAAAAATATATGTGAACCTATTTGGAATAACATGTTTTGAAATGCTTGCTCACTTTTTGGGGACCACCGCTGCCAGGGTAGGCACTAAAGATGGCAGGTAGACAAGTGACGGTATTAGACTCTCTTCCCTGCATGATGATATCCTTGTCCAGATCCTTTGAGATGGAGCTCCATGAACCTTGGAACCAAGTACACTTTTTTTGAAATTTTTTAAATGAAATTATGGATGAAAAGTATGTGAGGGAGTCCCCCAATATAAAGAGGAACTGAAAGGCAATGAACTTCGGGGGCAAATTATGACTTATGTATCACCTTACTGAAAAAATGTAGTTTGTATTAAACCAATAAATAAATAAAAGTAAGTTATAGAAAAATAGAGCTGATTTATAGGATCTTTAGAAATCATCAATGGAATTTTTCTTATTCATGAATAAACTTTTATGTCTAACTTTTTATCCACAAACTTTATTTTTCAGATTAGTGTAATTTCTCAAAAGTAATATGGCTGACATGGATATCGATTTAGAAGGATGCACCTCCTGCATTTTCTTATGTATTACAGAAAAAACTATAACTCTAAGTTAAAATTTTGGAATAATCTGCCATTTTTCTTCGCATTAATCTAATCATTGTATAAATTCAGACCTAAGTGCACAGTGCTGAGAAACATGGACTCGTTGAATTATAGGATTTACGGCATCTGAAACTTCATTATGTCCAACATTTTATTGCTTTTAAAGTAAGCATAAGACTATCAAATAGAAAATTCTGTCATCATTTTAAACTAATTACACTTACAGTAAACCTAGGAGTTCAAAACCTAAAAAAAAAACAAGTTTCTCCTGTCTGTAGCATATTAAAATTATGGTGTTAATACCAAATAAAAAATAAATTGCCTATTCACTACTGTAATTACTCAACCAGGTATTTCACATGACAGAACTGTCATATGTATGTTTATTTTGAAATGAGGGAACATTGAATTGTCTGAAAGATTGCAAAGATATAAACTGGAGCTGCAGCGACGAAGGATTAGACATTTCGATTTGGATGAGGCTGATTTGGGGATCAGAGAATAAACTGAATATCTAGGGAATATTTTATGAAAAACAAAAGACCTATATGTATTTCTCAGAAGAATTTTGGGCAGGCAAGGAAGACAAGCCATTAATAAAAAAGGGAATCATCATCAAGTAGTTTCAGAGGAAAGACGTCATAAAGAGTGTCCACACGCCACAGGGATAAGAGAATAAGGATGGGAACATTGGGGAAAACGTGTGTGTGTGTGTGTGTGTGTGTGTGTGTGTGTGTGTGTGTGTGTGTGTGTGTGAAGTTGGAGAAGAGATCCAGTTAAAAAGTAGCAACTGAGCTCGAAATCAGAGGGATAAGAATGGTAGCACAGTGTCTTCGGAGATGAGACATGATGGAATCTGAGGTCAGAGACAAAGGATTATCTTCTGACATGAAAAGAAAGGATGAGTTTGTTTCTGCAACCTGACAGATGAAAGGGTAGGTGCAAAGAGAGAGGTACATGGAGTTGGGACAATGCTAGAGCTGAAGCTCATGAACTCAGCCTTCCCAGTTACGTAGAGAATGGGATCACCTGTTGGGAAGGGCAAGGGGCTGTTAGAAGCTAGAGGAGACTAGAAAAGGTCCGAAACAACTTAGATCAGGCACATAGAGAGGAGACAGCAGGAGATAAAATGTTGCTTAGCAGTGATGAGACACAAGTTGCCGTTGGATTTCCATACTTTACAGGACAGATGAAGAACACTGGTTCTCTACTTGGAACTTTGACTTGTGCCCTGGTGGCATGATAATTTGGCCAAACTGCCTTGTGGGTGGTTATTTTTTTAAGTAAATTTTATTGTGTATATTTGAGGTATACAACATACTGTTATGGGATACATAAAAAGATTGCTATATTGAAGCAAATGCACATATCCATTATCTCACTTAGGTACTGTGTTTTTCTTTGTTTGGTTTTGTGGCAAGAGAAGCTAAAATCTATTAATTTAACAAGACTCTCAAATACAGTATGTTTTTATTACCTATAGTTTTCATGTTGTATATTAAATCTCCAGAATTGTTCATCCTACATATCTGCAACTTTGTATCCTCTAATTTACATTTCCCATTTTCCCCTTCCACATCCATCCCCCACCCCTGGTAACTACTGTTTTGCTCCCTAATTTGTTTGGATTTTTTTTTTTATTCTTTATACAAAAGTACTTTAATAAGTTCACAGAAAGATTTGTATTACCTTTTAATTATATTTTTCCACAAACTTTTTCAAGTACCCTTGTATAAGTGAGATCATGCAATATTTTTATTTCTGCATCAATTAACATAATGTCCTCCACGCTCATCTGCATGGTGGCAAATGGCATGATTTCATTCTTTTTAAGGCTGAATAGTACTCCAGTATATACATACACGCCACAGTTTCTTTATCCATTTGTTTGATAACAGACTTTTAGGTTGTTTCCATATGCTGGCTATTGTGAGTAATTCTGCAATGAACATGGGAGTGCAAATATCCTTACAAGGTGGTGATTTCATTTCCTTTAGGGATATGTCCAGTGGAAAAATTGCTAGATCATACAAGTATGGTAATTCTATTTTTAATGTCTCACCAATCAGATCATTGAGTCTATACAATGCATAAGTGATGTTGCATTCATAAGAAGAATAATGTGTGTTTATTATTACTAGCCATGTATAGGCAAAAAACCCACAAAACTTAAACTCTGATTAACTTTATTTACTACTCATTTTTGTTATGAGCCTGCAAAAGAAAATTTTAGAAAATCGATGTTTTCCCCAGCTGAGTTCACAATGAGGAAGAACAAAATCTAAAAATTATTCAACTGAAAAGCCAGAAAATCCAGTGTTACCATATGGGAAACAATGACATAGCTGAATCTGAAGGTAACACTAGAAATGAGGTCACCCTGCTGTTACCTCAACAAGGCATTTTCTGTTTATTTGGTTTTTGTTTTGTTTTGTTTATGCATTGGGCATTGGGAAGGAAGAGACAGAAAGGATTAAGCAATTGAAAATGCTTTATGTTTTAAATTTATACAACATTGCCAAACCTCCAAAAGCAAAATACTATTCATTTTCTATGTCTTGGTGCACAACAAATGGACACAAATAAGTAAGTGTCTAACTCTTTCCAAAACATAAGCAGGACATGTAAGAAGAATGGAGGCTTTCTAAATGTCTGGCTTACAGAATGGTAGAAAGGATATTCAGAAAGTAAATGAGAAAGGGGATGTGAAAATTTTCTAAGATATTGTGTAATTAAAGTCAAAGGAATTTATGTACAAGGGTATTTCAAGAAGTTTGTAGAAAAATGGAATTAAAAGGCAATACAAATCTTTCCATGAACTTTTTGAAGACCCTGCATTAAAAAATGGCTTTTCTGGGCCAGCCCCATGGCTCACTTGGGAGAGTGCAGCGCTGGTAGCGCCGAGGCCGCGGGTTCAGATCTTATATATGGATGGCCGGTGTGTTCACTGGCTGAGCGTGGTGTGGACCACACTGTGCCAAAGGTTGCGATCCCCTTACCAGTAAAAAAAAAAAAAAGGCTTTTCTTATAAATTGATTTTAGAATGTATTAGCTGCTAAACTGAAGCAAGCAAGAAAAAGTAATCAAGTGATGTTCACAGTGAACACTGACTTCGAATTCAAGGTAGGTCAAAAGGTTCAAGTCAGATACTGCCAGGGGACTGTTATTACTGCTATGCTAAGCAGAAAGAGATAAACATGTGGGGCCTAGGACTTACTGATTTTCAACTTGTAAGCCTAAGCCATTAAACCTCTCCAAATTTCACATGCAAAACCTTAACCGACCACTGAGGTAAGACCCAGTTGATAAGACTGTATCCAGTTTCTACTTTTTCTGCCTCAGGTTGAAGCCAATATTGTTTTAAATCACTGTGTTAAGATCTATTCAAATCTCACTAGTTATTTTGACTAAATGTACTTTCTGTAACATTGTAATATTCTTTCTTTTTTCATTTTTATCATAAACATTACATTATGTAAAGACACACTTTAAAGAAAACTAAATCATGTAGTTTTAAATGGAGAGGTAAATTAGTATCTCATTAATTGTAAATAACTATTATGACTTAATTATATTTTGAATCTGTATTATTTTAATGTGAGTATAGTCAAGAGATGTGTAATAGACTAGGACTGCCATGGATTTGTGTACATACAAAGGTAAAGAAAAAAAAGCATTGGAAAAATTATATTCACTGCTTTTTATTGTCTACCTATTTCCCTTAATTTCTTATGGGGGGGGAGGGGTGGGGAGAGGGAAATAGAGAGAGAGAAAGAGAGATTAGTCCCAGCCAATTGAATGGTAAATTAATTTCTAATGTAACACAAGTAACTGAGTACTGACAGAGGACCTAGGAAAAAATTGACTTCATGAGCTTCAATGAGTCAGAGTGTGAATGGGCCTCAATTTCTTCATGAAAATGTTAGTCTATAATTTAGAGTCCAGATGATTTATTAGGTAACTGTTAGTTTTAAATAGCAAAATTTTAATATATATTAATTTCTTATTAATGAGTTACAAAATGAAAGACACTTGTTGAAAGCTGGTAAAGGATTAAAAGAATTATTTTGAAAAATAAGAGATGATTGTGGTGTTCCGGAGAGAAGAAAACTTTGATTATTTGCTTGCTCAGCTCTAATACATATTCTTTCTTGTACTGATTGGAAATAATTGGCAAATACATCTCCATCAGATTAATTGATCACTTTGAAGACAACTCAACTAGGTTTACATGAGGTCATAATCAAATGAGAGTAGCATCCAGAAGGAATACATGACCTTCTTCCACTATGCAGATTGCAAAGCTTCAATGTTTCAATTTTCCTTCTCATCTCATCCCTAGTCTTTCCAACAGCAATGACACAAATTTAATGCTACATCCTTAGGTTGTGTCAGTAACCATGTTTCACTCACCAACTGTGCCACAACTTGTACTGATCTTTTTCTGTGTAAATTATTTATCATAAAGATTATTGCTTATTTTCACTACCAATTAATTGTTATTTATCTTTTGAATATATGTGGTTTCCTGCAGTCATTGAATCTCATATTTAAATGTTAGAAATGTTCTACCCTTAGCAGAGTAACACATTTTGTATTTAATCAACCTTTATTTCTTGGAATTTATTGCATTTGTCACTCTCCAGTTTTTGGATCACGACTCTCTTATTTATTGACTTCTATTTCTGCAATATGTTTAAAGTGTTTGCCTTTCACCCAAGATAATTTTCCACCATCTCCTTTACAACTTTTCTTTAAGAGGAACTTCTCCAGAAATTGTTGGTAATACAAAATGCCAAATTTAAAATAAAATTAGAATTAATATTCCCCCCCACATACACAAAAAAGCAATATCTAGATGTCTGATGTGGCCCCTCTTATAAAGATTGGAAACAACATGAGGTAATAGTCATAGTCTGCCTGACTAAAATACGATATGATTCTCCATTTATTTTAATTATAGCAAACTTCTTAAATTCATTATTCATTCCCTACTAAGTGGGAGTTGATATGGAAGCAATGTAGCAGAGTTTTATCAACTGTCAGTGTTAGAATCCAGTCACATCTGTGTACTAGTTATTTGCCCTTGGACAATGTAATAGGATTTTTGTGACTATAACATAGTTAGGCATGTAAGGTACCTATGGAAGTACTCCGTATATAATATGGGATCCATAAGTGTAGATGCCTGATCATTCTGGTTTTCATACTATTGGGGGTATATTAGGTCACTGTTAAATATGATTCTGTCTTATGAGGTATAAATTGATCCATAAAAGTATCATATTTTTAAGTAGTCCCACTATGTCAGATATGCTTCATATGATAAAGAAATCCTGGCTATGTGAGCTTATTTGAAAAATGAAAGAGTAATGTGAACTAACACTTATTGCCTACACTATGCCAGCATAATGCTATGTGCATTTGTTAACTCATTTGACAAAAAAATGTGTGAGGAAGTCAAAACATGGATAGAAAGAAACAGTCTTTTAACTCATGCTATATTCTTACTTCAATAATTACCCAAGTCAAAACAATTTCTCTATGATCGTTCCTTTTCTATATTATTTTTCTGTAATTAATTTTGTAGTTTCTTTCTATTTTCTCTATCTATTGATAAGAAATGAACCAAGAATAGAAAACTGGGTATCATAGAGACTCGTTTGTTGGGTTACATTATAATGAGAGCTAATAATTAGCAGGGCCATGGAGTAGACCATTTGGGCTTAGGGTCAGGATATCAGGTCAGGGCAAGAAATCAAGATAGATAACTGGTTTCTTATCCTTAGGTATTAGGCAGGGTCTTGATTACCAGGCAAGGAAAAAGGATCCAGATTCTGTAGGCAAAATAAGAAGCTGGAGTAGAGTTAATAGAATGGCTTCTTAGCCCCTTGATTTGGAATATGTCTGGTGTTAAAATGGGTGAAAGTTGAACTTACAGTTAAATATTAAGTGATTTTCCTTGCAAAGGTTAGGCAGTGTTTCCCAAAGTCTGTTTCTCAATGATACTAATACATAAATTTTCCTGTTAAGAAAGTGTCCTGTTGTCAAATGAACTGAGGGATCACACAGTTTGCACATATTTCTATGATAAATGCAGTAAAAAATCTTGCAGTGGAGAAACCTACTCAATTTGATTTAGCCCAGTGTTTCCCAAAACTATGATTGCAGGGAACTTTTCTTACATAACATCTTTTAATATTTTCCACATGTTCTACAAAACGTACCTTGATATACGTCATTTTATAAAAATATGTACTCGAATATGTTTGTGTGTGCATGTGTGCGTCTGTGTGTGTGAAGTCAAATACGAAAGGAACATATCAGATTGTTAACATGGGTTTTTTGTAGGCACAGCTGATTTGAGGGGAAGGTAAGAGAAGAGCCAAGAAGAAAAAAAAAGGAAAATGTAAAATAAAAGAGCCAAAAAAATGATAGCCAAGAAATAAAAATGTGAGTAGAAATTTACAAAATAAATGAATTCTGTAGAACCTTCTGAACAAGTCTATAAAACAAGTAAATGAAAAGATAATATTCAAAGAATTTGTGAAACAAACAGATGCAGAAATAAACCAAGAATAAGAGAACGTGGAAAAGAACCAATTAGAATAATTGATAATGAAGAAAATAGCACTGAAATTATAAAGAAAATCACAATAGATGTGATAAATTTTACTCTGGAGACAAAGCAAGAGATAATGAATTGAAATACATCATTGAGGAACTTCATTTACCAAACACTTATGCATACTTACTGTGTGCTGGGTTCTTTTCTAAATACTTCACAGATGATTGACTTAATCTTCTAACAACTCTAGGACATAGGCAATATTATTGACAGCATTGTACAAATAAGGAAGCTGATATATACATTTTAAGCAACTTGCTCAAAACCACATAGTTAGTAAGCAAATAATTTGCCGGATCATTGCACACAGAGACAAAGATAAAAAGCATGAAGGAGCAATGAAGAGACCTAGAAAATAGATTGAGGGGAATTGTGAAAATGATACTTTTTAACTTCTAGGTAATGGTTAAACTTTGAGAAATGGCAGAGTTTTTTTCAAGATGGGAGCAATGAAGAGAGCTAGAAGATAGATTGATGGGAATTGTGGGAATAATACTCTTTAACTCCCAGATAATGGATAACTTTGAGAAGTGGCAGAGAGTTTTCAGGATGGGGAATAAACAGTATCTATAACTTTTCATTTATCTGAAAAATGAGAGATTCCTTTGAAGAAAATATAGGAAAATGGCAACATTTGTTAAATTTGGGTGATGTATATTTTGGTCTCTGAATATTTAAAAAATAGTTGAAAATTAAAATTTTAAATTAAAAAAAATTCCAAAGCCATCTATAGAATAGAATGTATAGTAGAATTCCATTTGTAAATATAAATCATATATATGTACAGAACGAAATCAAGTCATTTCTTTTTTTTACATTTGATAAAACAATGCTTTTACAAGTGTTGTCATATTATTTAAGATGCTTTTATTAAGAACATTTTGCTGTGCTTTTGGCATCCTATCCAGAACTTAACATAGGCTTTTTCTGACCCTGCACATATTACATATTCCTGGTCATCAATTCCGTAGTTTGGCTACATTGTGGAAAACTTTATGCATTGCTCTTGGGCAACATTAAGAAATCTTTTGAGGCTACTAACCTGTAACTTATGGGAATATGGCATCTCTTTCTTCTATCTTTCACATCCACTTTCATGATCTTAACTGCTGAATATCTTAAACTTTTCAAGTTTCAAAAATTAATACAAAATGAACTTGCCTATATTTAACTCTTTAATTAGTTTAAATGAATTAACTAAATATTTCTGTTAAAATCTCTCTGAATATTAGCGTTTTACTCATTTGTTCTAAAAAAATACTATCTGATAAGGTTTTCTTTTTGCAGTTTTTCATTGTTTTGAATATGTCTATTGTGAAATACAGCCAGCTCCCAAATGGCCACTCTTTATGACAAGTATATGAAATTGCTGAAAAGATTGATCAGGATAAACTCAGTCTGTTCTCATTAAATGTTCTTCCTGGATTGACCAAAATAGAGAATACATACAATATAGTTTACAGGTAGAGGTCCCACCGTCATTCTTAAATTCCATAGGCTTGGGAGAAATAAGGGTGTTGCTGAAGAAGGAGGAGTAAAGACACTTTCTAGTTCTTAATGTTTATTTTGTGCTATACCCTTTACAACAGAATTTCAGATTATTGATCAGCATTGCCTGATTCCATTTCATTCAGTCCCATAGGAATTGAAATTGCAGACTGAGACAAACTAAAAGTACCAAGTTCATCAGGTTTAAAACTGCTTTTTCAGGGTATTGCTTTCTCTCTGCTACTTCAGTGTTGTTCCTCTTCCATTGATAGGTTGTAATTGCAAAATGGACGTGCGGAAAAGAAAAAAAAAATGGCAGTTATGGTCTGATGTGGTGTAGTCTGTGATATGTGTCTGAAAGATTTATGTCCTGATTAAAGAAGTCTTGATTGAATTTTCTGATAGAAAACTGTTTTGGTCATTGGCACATGTGCTGCATATTCTTTGATCCAAAGTCAGTTTCACTTATTGCTGTAAGAAAGTTGAAAGAAAGGCCTAAGGAAGAAAAATACTAAGTAGAAAAGGAGAATTAAATGTATTCTGTAATAAATGGCAGTCATTGGGATTTGATGACCAATAATTCATGATAAAGATTTTCCTATGCATTATCTTTTTCAGTTGACATTTCATTCACTCATTCGTTTGCTCGACAAATATTCAGTGAATGCTCCTATGTTCCATGTATGGTTTTAGGCACAAAGAATACAACAGTAAATAGTATGAGAGGGAGAATACGGTACAGTTTTAGTGAAGGCTGTCACCCAGTAAACAAGGAAAGGCATGACTGAGGGAGAATTTTCAACAGTGATTAGTGCCATAAAGGAAATGTAGGGAAAGTGAAGGAAAATGGTCAGGGCCCCTCAGATGTTCAGAATCTTGCCAAGCACTTGATGTAAATATGCACGTGTGCCCAGGTGTTCCTTGGTTATTGTCTAAGATAATTGCGCATGTGCACCCAGGTGTCCTGGGTTATGAACTTGAGTATAAAGGATGAGTGGCTCTGATCCACGGTGTCCCCCGCAACCCCTGGGATGCCCCGGGAGAGAGGGGGCATGTGGAGGCCACTACTGCTGTTGGAGGCTGTTGCTGCCAGTGCCCCCGGGACCCTCAGAGAGGCCGCTGTCACTGCCGCTGCTGCTTCTGCTGGATCCGTAAGGTGTTGCTTCTCCTGAAGAAGCTGAGGACTGAGCTTGTGTCATCTGCCAATGGCTCCCAGGATCCTTCTCAATTACCTAGCTCGTAGACCTGCGTGTGAGGAGTCTGGTCACCCAGCCTGGCGTGTGAGGGGTCTAGTGACCCAGACTGTACAACAGGTTGAAGGGTCTGTAAGCCTTAGCCCTAACCCCTAGCCCTGACCATATAAATGGAAAACTTAGTGTAACTAAAATAATGAAACATTTTGGCTTTAGTTATGAATTGCCTAGCCATACAATTGGTGTTGTCACATAGCAATATAATTGGCTATGTCGGCAGGATTCCAACAATGGTCCTAACCAGACAGCAAATAAAATATATTTTGAAGTGATGAAAAGTAAAGTGGATGGGGAGTGTTCTTAGATTAGATATAGGTCAAAAATGGCCTGTTTGAGGAAGTGCCATTGCAATGAGCCATCCACGCAGCTATCTACAAGGGGTGAGAAGGGTGAAAGGAAGGAGTGGTCAGTGTCAGAACATTCCAGGCAAAACAACAAATACAAAGTCCTCAGGTAGAAGTTAATGTGGCCTATTCTTATAGTGGATAGACCAGTGATGGGTGGGTATAGTGGGGCTGGGGGGACAGTGAGAGCAGTGGTAGATATTACGAGATAAGAGAGAGATAATCAAGAGTTCTATTATGGAGCTCAGTCAGTGTTTCTTAACGTTTGTTGCACATTTCGATCACTTGGGGATCCTTTAAAATGACCACTGCCTTGGCTGCACCTGAAACCAATTCAGTCAGAATCCCTGAGGTTGGTACCCATGCATTAGTTGAGAGTCACATGGGGATTGACAGGTCATGGAATGGATTCTGCATTTTATTCTAACTGTAATGGCAACGCATCTCCCTTCCAATGTCTTCTTCTGTCATGTGCCTAAGAGTAGATGATAAAACCTAACTAAACACATTTATGAACACCGTCATCCCATCAGATCAACTCTATATACCAAAACTTAAGAAATTATGTTTCCCACAACCAAACGTTTTTAACCAATACATTCTGCCTTTTATAGTTCACTTCCACATTTCCCTACGTGCCTGTCAAACTATTACTACCTCTTCTACCTCACAAGGTCTTTTGTTCTGTATTCTTGTGTTGCCTGATCACAGATACAAGCACTGGTGATTCCAAAGTTAAAAGCAGCAGATTCCTTAAAGTACCCGGGCTCAGAGACCCATGAAGACTCAGAGGGTGAGTGGACTCCTTGAGCAGAGGCTTTTTTTCCCCACATGGAATGGAAATATTTTAAGTGTGCCATTAATTATTTTTATTTCAGTGGTGCAAACTTGTCTTCAGTTGATTCCACATATCAGACTTATGTAATATCATTAGTCTTGACTTTCAATTCAGAATGCTGTCCCTGAAAGTTCTGAGCACTCCTTTGTCCAGACTTTCACTTGGGGCTTTTTATGAGTTACATTAGAACGGTTGAAAGTATGTCATGGGTTTTTAAATAAGCAAGTTTAAAAAATATATGTGATCATACTTCTCAGCCCTCTTGCTACTAGCTCTCGTTGTATTGCCAAAAATCTCCTTAATGGGTTGTTATCTGCAGAGCTATTGATAATAAGGCATTGGGAGATGGAGATGGGGTGGAAAAAGTGAAAAGAATAGATTTGGGATGGTCTCGTAACCTTCTGTCTTGAAGTTAATGAATTCTGGGGAAACTGAAGAGATGAGAGGTGTTAATTAGATTTTTGGACATTAAGGGGAGATTTAAAAACTTAGCATAATGGTAAAGACATTGATAACCTTAGAAAATAATGTGCTATCAAATTCATTTCCTGTTTTTTTGATTAAAGGTACTAGTAGTGTTTTCTATTCCAGAAGCAAATAGTGCAGATTTTACATATTTCATTACCTTGGTGTTGAATGAAATGTATGGCAGACAGGACAATGAAGCCAAATAAGAGAATAAGATTCAACGCCACTGTGTTCATTTATCAGATCCTGTGAGATTAACACCATTGAAATACAATTCTCATTAGAAGATTTTGTTTCCCTCAAGGACATTGACTCCCTGGTGCCCTGATCCTAAATCGGAGTTTTATGAATCTTGATTACCTTGTGGCAAATGAAATGTACCAGAGAATTCAGCTTTGCATCTATTTGTGTAGGAGAGTTAAATTTATTTCCTGCCAACATCAGCAAGTCTGATTTTAGAGAATGCAGCTCATTAGAATAAGTTAACCATATTAGAATGTATGCAGCTCCATTCCCCACTGCCAGCTGCTCTGGGTGCTACGATGTATCCTGAGAAGCCATAAAGAAAACAGACCTACTTTCACCCTCATTTACTGATTTTGTTCAGATGAGGTGATTGTTTTGAACAAGTAAACAAACAAACAGAGATCTTTCTGAAAGCTGAGGTTTAGACATGTCCTGCATTAAGTCCTGGGCCAAAGAAACTGCCACGAGAAACTGGAGGACTACCACAGAGCCCCCAAATTCAAGGCACAGGAAGTATACAGGGAGGTGTGTAAGTAGAAATATGCTTATTAGTACAGCAGCCAGTTTCCCACTCAGGTATTCGAACTCCCTTTTCTTCTCCCAACATGAAACTACAGAAGGACTTTGCTTATGTCCCTGTGCTCAAGATGTACTCGATTTTTTACTTTTTCCTAATCTTTTCTTTCACATACATACACAATCTTCCCCGTTCTCCATTCCCAGTGTTGCCAATTTTTTTTTAGGCCATTATCATCTTAACACTTGTATTATTGCTCTGGTCTCCAAATTAATGTCCGCCCTTAAATTCTCTGAGAACATGGCTTCGATCTCTAATACACACACACATACACACACTCATTCTCATACATAGAAAATCCATAATCCCCGATCTTAGTAGATTAATCTTGCTAAAGTATCATTTTAATAAAATTTCACTAACAATAGCCACTAAAAACATACATAGTGAAATATTGACATAAAAGTATTGATGAGTTTTATTGTATCATTTTACTACTTGAAAATGTTAAGTATCTCTCTATTTAGGATGAGAGGCACTCACCTTAACCTGGCCGTAAGTATCCTCACTAAATGCTGGAATTTAGGTTGTTAACTGATCACAGAACCGAAGTGAGGCATCAGTGGGACGTTGCACACAATGGGCTTAGCACAGTGTATGACACACTGAATGAACTCAAAAAAGATACTGTAATCATTATCAACATTTCCTTCTTTCAATGTAAGGTAACCTTAGGATCATCAGGTTTGTCAGCTCAGTTTCCTAAATTATTTTGAAATTGTCACGTAAATTGCCATTTCTACATGTTTAATTATACTGCCCTCCCCTTCACCTGTATTTTTTGCTTTTTCTTGAGAGTCAGGTAAGAAGAACATGTAGGAATTTTGATTTCTGCCTTCACTATTTCCTAATTCTGTGCAAGTTGTTAACCTCTCTAAGCCTCAGTCTCCCTATAGGTCAAACAGGATAATCACAGTACTCACTTCCTAGGCATGTGAGAATTAAGTGAGATAACGCATATCAAATACTTGGTGCAGTGCATGACACATAGTAGACATTCACATGCTATTTTCTGAATGATGCAGTTCAAGTTCCATATTCTCTGAAAATCTTTTCTCAAATAACCCATCCTCTGGTGGTTCAATCTTTATTTTAAAAATGGTTGGCGCCACTCTCTTGGCACAGAGTCTTTGCCTTCTTACAACATTGTCACTGTCTTGAATTATTTAATTTTTATATTATTATTAAATGTTGCATTCCAAAATGGCTGTCTACTTTCATAAGACACAAAGAATTATATTCTGCCTCTTTTACTTACAGCGTCTACCATGGTGGTTTTCCTTATTCGTTGACTTGTTCACTTATTTATTCAACAAATATGGATTGTCATGCTGATTTGATTATTACCATTTGTCTTACAATTTTTGATCATATTGAATTGAGAGCTTTACAGAAAAAAACAGATATAATGTTATCAAGAGTATAAGCCATTAATCACATTTAATGCAAACAAATACTGTTGATTTTACATCATTGAAAGAATAGGTATTTATATATACATATATACATTGTATACTAATGTACAGAGGCTATAACTAGGAAGAGAAGTAAGCTTACATCATGCCATAGCTAGAAGTCAATGCCTCAATGTTTTTGAAATTTAGAATTTTTACTTCTTACCATGACATCTTCAGGTAATATGAAGAATTGGGACAGTATTTATTAATCAGTTTCCCTGGCTTTGGTAACTATTCCCATTAAGAATCTTGCTTTTCTCTAAGTGTGGGCATGATTCAGACAGCCTTAAATCATCCGTTAGCTTTAATTCTTATCAAAATAATTTTATCTTCAGCACATGATTGGATACCCAGACTGTTACTGAGCTTCTGAAAAGGAAACAGGACATTTAGGATGGAACAGTGTGTCAGCAACAGCTGCTCAAACCTAATATGTGGAATCTGTTAGCTAGGCAAGCAGTCAAAAGTAGCATTTATCAAGAGCATTTATCAGGGGGAAAAGGGAGTGCACAGGAGAGAGTGATGTACTATTGACCCTCAAGAAGTTTATTTTTCCACTCTGCAATGTTAAACTGATCAATTTCTTAAATAAAGCAAAAATACCAGTATTGATAATCCCAATGATGGTTTAAGTTTCTAGGACAACAGAGGTATCATATCGATGTTCTAATACCGCAAATGCCAGGCTTGATTGTTTTCGATTCATTCACTAGTGGGTTTTGATTGCTAGAATTAATACCTCACCGTGAAAGAGATGTGTTCAAGATGTTTAGTTTAAGGATGGTGAATCAGAAGGACATAAAGGACTTTTTATTTCATCCTCCTTGGTTGCCTTAGATGTTTTGTGATCACAGAAAGTAAAGAAAGGAAAATGGTATCGTAAAGTAAAAAAACAAAAAGTTAAAAAAAGTAAAAAAAACAAAAAAACTTTCAGTCTGAGTTATATGTTGATATTTATAATTAATATCTGTTTATGATAGTTATATATTCAAAATATTATGTAGGTGTGTATTTTTGAAAGTCTTTTTTTAATTTAGATTTTGTGTAGCAGAGATTACAATGCAGTGAACTACCCAAGCTCCTTTTCCATTTTATACTTGCTCAGGCTAACCAGACCCTCCCCCTTTGTGTGCCCTGCCAAACTTAAGAATACAGTTACAGATCTGGAGGATAAGAAGGAAGCAATTAATAAAGCAACTTTTATTCAACCCACAAGTAAAAATATGTCATGCTAACACCAAATGTTTCTAACTCTGGTCGGCTCACAGCACATTTTTTGGTGTTTTGTGAATTCGATCATCCAATTCAGGGATACAAAAAGAAAACACAAAACTGAGCCTTTGGTATGTCCTTTCTCCTTTTATTTCACTTCATTTCATTTCTACTATTCAGAGTAAAGGTGATATTAAAGATATTCTTATTAGGTATATATCACTGATTATATCAAAAACTCTACAAGCTCAAGAGGAATGTGATAGAATATATGTTCTAATCATTTTGCTATTAAAAAAGAACCAGTACACCAATATATGCTGGTTCAGATAAAAAACTTCATAAAACCTGTTAAAAAATAGAAGGAAAAAAACAATTGAACATATTTTCCAAATCAGTTATAAATTACCAGTGGAAAAAAATTAAATACTGAAAAATTAACAAGACTATTCTAAGACTATTTTTCTCAAGTATAAGTATACGGGTAGTAATCTAAGAGATTGCAAAAACAAAAAACAAAACTATTTGTTCATATATTTAATGAATAATCCCACATAAACACAAGCGCATATTTAAACAGTTTTTTGTTTTTTGGGTTTTTTTTGTATGTTTGTTTATGAAATGCATTTTGGGGGAAAAATCCTCCATAATAGGAGTTATTGAAAGGTCAATAGCATAAAGAAGTGATACTGGATAAAATAAGAATGCCCTTGGGGAATGATAAAATCCCTCATAGAAAAATATTTGCCAGCATCTTTTGCAAGATGGTATCATATGAAAAGAGATGAAACAAATTTTACACTTAGAGTGTGGTATGTGTAATACATTTAACACCTTGCTCAGTGAAATTTTACTTGCAAAAGCAATTTATTTCAGTGAAGATACAACTTTTTTTTCCCTATAATAGCTTGTCAAATAGCTGTAAAATTAGTCAATTAAGTGTTGTTTAATATTAAAGAAAAACGTGTGGGTGGTGCACCTGTCAGAAGCACAGTGCTTGAGCATTGGTGGAGGAAGGGCAGAAGGAGGGGAGGTGAAAATGGCCCAAGGTGGTTGGAGGACTGAAGACACAGAGAAGCAGAACATTTCAGTGTATGCCATGAGTTAAACTGGGGAAAGGAAAGGTGACTAAAATGCTATTTAGCAGGATTTCTGTATAAAGCAATAGATAAAATTTCTACAACATCCTTTTGAGGAAAACTCTTAGTAAAGAGTTACAATATTCTTCCAGAATTTTAGAGTAGTTACTTATTGAGTATATTAAAGAGCAAAGAGAGGGCTCAAAATTGCTTAGAAATATAAACATTGCATTTTGAATATTATAGTCTAGGAGGTTTGAATTTTGAAATAGAGACCAATTGATTGTGCACCGAATCAAATCTTATAATGTTTCCGGGAAAATTGTCACAAGCCCGTGAGGTATCTGTACCAAACTGAGATTGGAGTCATATGTAGGATGATGGTAGAATGATGCTTAGTTTGAGAACGTGTGACCTTATCAAATTATATAAGTGTAAAAAGAAACGACCACATAAAAACTGTTTAGTGAAATTACTAGCCAACTTAATGAGCTTTGATAAGCACTCAATTTCTTAAAAACAGAGTTCTTTCTAAATCGGAGAGAATAAAAATATTATCTCTAAGCTATTGGTATAATATGACAATGGAAACATTCTCTAATAAACAATGCTGCAGAATGTGACTAGACCAGTGACATACAGTTTCCTCTTCCTAGACACATGGGAAGACTTTCTGCATTCCGCATTTTCCTTTGCAATTAAGTCGGGAACCTGTGACTAGTTTTCATTAATGGAATGGGAGCAGAAGTGATGTAGGTCACATCTGGGCCAAAGCTGACATGAGAAAGGGAAAAGAATTAATGATTGTTGTTATTTTTTTTTATTTTATATTATCTTGAGAATAACCTTTTAAATATCATGGGCTTCATTCAATGAGAGAGCGAGAGTATGAATGAATTTTCAGAGGTTTGCTATTGTCATTCAAAGACATAACTTTGACATTCACTCTGCTAGACAAT
Source organism: Cynocephalus volans (assembly GCF_027409185.1). Lineage (NCBI taxonomy): Eukaryota > Metazoa > Chordata > Mammalia > Dermoptera > Cynocephalidae > Cynocephalus > Cynocephalus volans. The sequence goes on along the minus strand of NC_084461.1, from coordinate 145,607,505 downwards.
TCTTCATAACACTTCAGTATCTGTGAAAATTAAGCTTAAGGAATTTATCTGCATGCAAAGTTATTTTTAAACTGGGTAGATGACTAGCATAATGAATCATTCAAGCCATTTAGATACCTGATCAGATAGTTAGCAAGCCAGGATCCTCTTCTCTATGGTGAGGTTTGTTTGGTTCCTATCACCACAGATCCATAATTTACTTGCCTCTGTGTTCTGAAGATGGTTAAAGTTGGATTCCATTCCAAAGAATAAATGATGCTCATGAGTTTTACTCAGGGAGACACTAATTGTGTTGTAGCCATCACTTTTATAGGATATTGAAATATTGAATCCTTGTAGAGTTTTCATAGCTGCAACTATTAACACATTATAACTATATTTTACCAAATAGCTAAACTTGATCACTCCTGGAGCTTTCTTCTTTCACTGTATGTTTAACTCTATGGCAATTCAATCTTATTTTTGCCTCACTCCATGGCACTGAATGTTGCTTCTGGATAAGATCCTGGACCAAAATGAACTAATCTTCAATGTATGAAAGATTACTTTACATAGCATGTAAACTCTTAATTCTGAAAAAATTGAATTACAGCATTTAAAAGATATTAGAAAAATTAAAATTCATAATGCATATTAAAATGCTCAAGATTTTTATAGCCCTGGTGACTTAGGTTGTTAGATGTGCCAAAGGAATTTTTTTCTGTACCTTTTTTTTTTTCATCTGTCCTTAATTGGTGCTGTTTTTACACAGAACTGTCTTCCTTTGGAGTCACCACCTGCAGTAACTTATTATAGATTCTTCAGTTCCATTATTCATATGTGTGCTTCTGCATCTAGACACCACCCTACTGTCATCCACTTTGTGACACATGGTGCTTAGAACTTGCTACCATCACATGTTGCAAAATAAAATAGGGATCCCATTCATCTAAAGTTAATGTAATTTGGCAAGTCTCCAACATGGGCTGCAGAATTATAACTTAGATTCTTAGATTCCTTATAGCTGCCAGTTCAGGAACCCAATAGTTACTAAATTATGGAAATAGTAAAAAAAAAACTAAAGCATATGTGGTATACAGAAATTAAGCCTGTAAATATATAACTGATAACAACAAAGATTATATCGTTAGTATGCCTTATGAAAATTATTCCTATTATAAAGCATACAAGTATTACAGCAGCCTATTGAATAAATGGTCTTTGTTAACCACATTGTTCAGTATATTTTTGGAGTCATATCAAATATACACATTTACCAGATCTTTTCAAGGCACCTATTTTGGAAGCCTTAGCTATTTTCGAAGCTACTCACAGAAAATGTCTGATATATTTGATAATGCAGGTTAAACCCAACAAATCCTTTAAAATAGTTCCATTTTCCTCACTTATACAATGGATTCTAAACAATACATTGGAATCCTGAAGTAATGCTGGTACTTTCGAAGTTCCCTATAAGAAGTTTTATGAGTTCTCTATCCAAAGAGATTTAATCATAAATATTTTAGATAGATCTTATTATAGAATGGTGTCATGTAATTAAGTGCTCAAACATAAACTTTAGGGGCTGGCCCGTGGCTCACTCGGGAGAGTGCGGTGCTGATAACACCAAGGCCATGGGTTCAGATCCTGTATAGGGATGGCCGGTTCGCTCACTTGGGAGAGTGTGGTGCTGACAACACCAACTCAAGGGTTAAGATCCCTTACTGGTCATCTTTAAAAAAAAAAAAAAAAACATAAACTTTAAAGAAAGTGCTTATAGAGATGCCCCATGGACCTATGTAATGAAATCACACAAGGATGTTCTATCATGGTATTATGTGAAACTGACTGCATTGAAGGGCTTATCATATCTAATGCTTATTTAATTGTGAAATAGAAACACTCACCTAATTCTCATGAGTGCATTTAACTTTATTATACACCAGCTGACTTCTCCCTAGAACTTTTGCAAGCCATGTACTCCAAGGACAGATCCCCATATACTTGACTAACTAAAACAAGGTAAGTGCTTTAGAATCTAATCTTTCTGATCACTATCAAAAGAATTAAAACATCACTTTTTTTTTAAGGTATATGATTTTTACTAACCTGTTGCCTTGATGCCTTGATTATTTGAGCACTGTAATAAAGGAGCTATATTGTAAAATAGAAATATAGTAAATGTAAAATAAAATATAAAAACAGTTCAAACAAGCTTAAGCAAAAAAAAGAAAGAAAGAAAGAAAGAAAGAATTTATTGGGTTCCATATCTGGAACATCCATGGGTAGATGGAGCTGGCTTTACACAAAGAAGATTAAATGTTTCAAGCAATGTCATCTTGACTGTCTCTTTCTCTCTTAGCTGGTTCCCTGTAGATTTCATTCCAAGTAGTTTTCTTTATGTGCCATGAAAGGTGGCTGGTGGCAGATGTTATTTGTGATCTCAGAAGAAGAGAGCCCCTCTTTCTTTGCATTCATCTAAGAAGTGTCAGTGAAGTTTTTGTTGACTTTTCTTATTTCATGGACCTACCACAGGCCCAATATCTGTGACCATGGGAATGAAATATATCTACTTGCAATCTGGGTCTGGATCACATGCTTGTTCTGTAGCCTGTGGTAAAGTGAATCAGGCACCATGAGTGATAGCCTTACCAAGACAACGGAATAGACACTGGCACAGCTCTCCTCCTATGTAAAAAAGGGGCTGGTATTTTTAAACCACATGAACACTTCCGGTGTTTTCTACAGGCTGACATGATTCACTTTTGGTAAAGAATGTGTATGGTAAAACCTAGTCATATAGGGCCTCACCATCTTCATTTTAGCCATATTGAGATGAAGGGTACACGTTTTATTTTTGCCTCAGAGATTATGTTTGAGCGCAATTGTGTCTTTCCTCAGTAGGCAGACAAAGCCTGAGATAAGGGGTCTCATGAATAGGATTAGTAAAACATTAAGTGAAATAAGCCAGGCACAGAAAGAGAAACACCACATATTCTCATTTATTTGTGGGAGCCAATAAAAATAAATAAATAAATGTACAAATAAATGCGGGGGAGGGGAGAAGAAACAACAATCACAATGATTCCTTGAACTTGTTAAGACAAGTGAACAGATATGATGTTGATGGGAGGGGAGGGGAGGTCAGGAGGAATTAGTAGAGGGACACGAAAATCAACTAGACTGTATATTGATAAATTAAAATAAAATAAAATAAAAAACCGTTGTAGAGAGCTGCTCAGAAGTACTCCCTCACCTTAAAGAAATCAGCAAGAAGAAGAGTAATTTCACTTTATTTCAAAATCATATAATTTCTTTTCATACATATTGTGGTTTGCTGGTAGAGTTCTCCCCTTCCACAATGTCACTATACAATTAATAGATTTTCATCAAATTCTACCACAGTATGTGTTAGCTAAGGTAAGAGCCACTGTAATTATACCTAAATATACTTACTTGAAGATTTTAAAAACTGAGAATTTTCTATCCATGTTATTGCTGTTAAATGCTTCAAAGAAGTGTTTCAGTGGACTTTCATATATGTAAATTATTTGGCTTAGAAAATAGACAAAACAATAAATATGGTACACTACACTTAGAAGCATTTAATGGCTATTTTGATTCTTTCAAAAGTAGTAGCTCAATTTTATATTTTGTCCCTAAACATAATATTTTATCACAATTGCCAGCACAACTCAGCCCAGTATTTAAGAGCATTTACTAAATGGAGACAAAATATTTTGTACATCGTACAATGTATAAAATTATAAGAGAATAGGTAAGATTCACTCCATTGTAATCAAAAAGGAAAAACAGAACACAATGCACATAGGACAGTCTTATACATCCAGATGAATTGGCATTGGGCTATGTCTGATGTGAAAAATTCACACAAGCTAAAAAAAAAGGATGAATCTCAATGGAGGGGGACACAACTGCTTTCCTGTACCACATTGTTCTCTCCTCCTAGGCCCTAATCCTCTTTGAGAAAGCTATAGCTGTGTAAACAGAAAGACAGGAATGGTAGTATTAACCATTTGTGACTTTGCATATGTGTGACCCTTTGTCTGCTCTGTACTGACCCCTCACTGATTTATTGGTCCAATCATATTTATGCAGTTGCATAACACATAGATCAAGAAACTCATACCATGTCTGGCAATATAGAAGCTGCGACCAGGGGAAATCTGCTGCTCTCCAGCAGGGAACTTTGGATGGAAGAATTTACTCCTTGAGGATCTAAAATCTAGATGGAAATGCCAGAAATATGAATATATTTACAATTGTCTGTAACAATCTAAAAAAAAAAAAACACTGAATAATTAGACAAAAACAAAATGGCATAGGATTTAGGAGGCAATAAATCAAGTCTAGCATTTTTTTCCATGAAATGCAAAGTGCTATATGCCATAAAGCTACTTTGAAAATCTTTATAGAGATGATACTAAGAAAAAATGGCTTGGTGATGAGAGAATAAGTGTTTTTCATAAGGAAAATTGTATGTGAAGTATTCAGGACTTAGGCGTGTCTTTGCTTATTCCTTCATGCATGTTTGTGCTCTTGCCTCACATATGGGCTTTGTATTACTGTGCATCAGTTTTCTTTTGCTACATAACAAATCATCTAAACCACAGTGCCTTAAGACAACAGAGATTTATTCTCATGGGTCCAAGATGGCAAACAAGAAGCTTCAAGGCTTATGAAGGCCTAACCTTGGAAGTCTCTCAACATCACTACTGTGTCATTCTATTGTTCAAAGCACTCCACAGGATCTGTCCTGTGGAGGGGAGGAAGGAGACTCCACTCCTAGATAGGAGGAAGGGAAAAGTCTAACTACAGAGGGGCATGTGGAGTGGAAAAAAATTATTGTAGTCCTCCTAGCAAGCAATGTACCACATTAAAAGCCCCATTAGAGGCAAAGCTCCCCTAAATTACTGATTATGTCACTGTTATAATAGAAAACGTGATCTGTTAAGATGATAAAGCCTGTAAAACATGTGATCTGCTCGTATTTTGCAGTTTAAGTAAATTTTGGTTTATTCTGAAGATATCTTTGGTATTATTTTAAAAATTAGAGTTAGGGCCTTTTTGTGAAAAATACCCTCCAAAATAGGAAAAACTAGTGAAGTTCTATTTCACTAACGCTCAGAATGCATAGTTCAATATCAGATCCGCTGCTGAGAACTGGTCCTCTATCTGTTCTCTGCAAGCAGACAGTTAATGTGGAGGATGACAACTAAGCTATTAGCTATTGGGGCTCAGCTTCACAGAGAAATGCTTGAATTTCAGAGGAGAGTACTTGATCCAAAAATCTTCAGGAAAATTAAGCTGAAATGTGGAATTAATGGTGGTAAGGTTGGTCTGCGCAGGAGCTCTTCAGATTTTTCCAGCTCACTTTATAAAGAAGAAATGGACCTAGAAAACATATCCAAGGTCAGAACTAGAACAAAGCCAGCCTGAATATCATTACACAATAGAGTCCAGGACTAGAGCAACTAAGATTACTATTCCCAACTATCACAACTCTGATTGTGTAATTTTATTTGTATGTACAGACAATCCCCAATTTATGGTGGTTCAACTTACGATTTTTCAACTTTACAATGGTGCAAAACCATTGCAATTTTGATGTAATGTACGCTACTCAATAAATTATATGAGATTTTCAACACTTTATTGTAAAATAGGCTTTGTGTTAGATGGTTTTGCCCAACTGTAGGCTAATGTAAGTGTTCTGAGCACATTTAAGGTAGGCTAGGCTAAGCTATGATGTTTGGTAGCTTAGGTGTATTAAATGCACTTTCCACATAATATTTTCAATTTATGGTGAGTTTATCAGGGCATTACTCCTGGTAAGTTGAGGAGCATCTGTATGACAATATAGCACCAGGCCTCTCGTCATGGCCTGTGGACCTCAGAAAGCCTGTGGCTTTTGTGAATATGTATATGCATGTGTGTATGTATATGTGTGTGTTATATACATATATGTATATATAATTACGTACACATACATATGTATATGTATACATGCATATGTAATCACATAAACATGTATCTGTTTATTATTTTCACGCAAACCAAACATTTCCTCCTAAGTATCTGCAACAAAGTAGTACCTCTCTTTCCATTAATTTAGAGAATGTTTTTATTCTTTGGAATGGCAAGTTGCACATTCAGGAAATAGCCACCAAACCTTTTTTTTTTTTTTTTACTTTTTATTTGAAGTTGTCTTGAGGCAAAGAGAGTTGAAATATCACTTCAAACTTATTTTTAAAAATTGAACCAAATATTTCTTCCAGTTGAGCACCCATTTGCAGAATTCAAATCTTTTTTACTTTTGTTCTGCAAAAAATGTTTGTTTCCCCACCAAATTTATGTGTTGAAAATCTAATCCCCAATGCGATGCTTTATGGAAATGAGGACTTTGGGAGGTAATTAGGTCATGAGGATGGGGCTCCCGTGATGGGATTAGTGCCCTTATAGGAAGAGATGAGAAAGAGCTTGAGTGAATGAATTCCTCTCTTTCTTTTTCTCTCTGTCTCTTTACTATACAGGAGGAAACCATAAAGTGGGCCCTCACAAGAACCCAACCATGCCGGCACCCTGATCTAAGAAATTTCTACCTCCCAAACTGTGAGAAATACATGTTTATTTTTTAAGCTACCCATTCTATGGTATTCTTGTTATAGCAGCTAGAACTAACTGAGACAATTTTCTAATTTTCACGTTAAACCTCATACTTTTGGGACAATTTAGAGTTTACAAAACAATTTTGCAAACATTGTCTCACTTAATTCTCACAATAATGTTCTAAATATTATTGTCCTCACTTGAAGAAACAAAATCTCAGAAGTATTACAATGATCTAATCAATATCAAAGGACTGTTAATTTGTGAAACTGGGATTACTCCACAGGACAGTTTTTCTTTTAAAACATCCCCCACATGTGCCTTATTTTTTTTCCATATTACTACAATAGGTCCATGTCAGCTTTACCTTATCCTATGATAATATTCAGCATGTGTTGTGTCTTTTAAATAAAACAGGCACTCTCCTAGATATTGGAGATGTAAAGATAGTTTAAAAGATCTATGGCTTTAAGGAATCCAAAGTCTAGTGATTACTGCCCCAGACCTAACTGTTCATTTTGTTTCAGGTTTATCTCCTTCCAAGACATCCTCCATGCCATGGGCAAATAAAGTCTTCCTCTTCATAAAATGAGTAGACCATTTTTATCAAATGCTAACTCTATGCCAGTATCTAAGTGCTTTAAGTGCATTAACTGATGTAGGCTTCAGCCCAACCCTTGAAGATGGGAACCATTTTTATTTTTTATTTTATGGATGTAGGCATTAAGGCAAACACACACACACACACACACAAACTCACAGCAAGAGGAGTAAGTTTGCTTAGAACCCAGCAGGTCTGATTCCAGAGTATACACTTTCAATCTCTTCTCTAAAATGCATCTCAGAAACTGAAACACAAAGTACATGATGTCACTCCCTTGATTAATAATCAAGAATGGTTTCCTGTTCCCACAGTGTTAACGATCTGCCCATTTTTTTAGCTTTTTCCTATTATGTGCTCCATCTTTCTTGGTAACCTTCTTTAATGGTTCCCTGCCCAACAACTTGATTCCAGCCAGTTTTTCCCTTTCCCAAAACTGTCTCTCCCCTTTGATCATAATGCTCCTTTAGCTTCAAACCTGCCCTCCTTAAACACAGTCTTACTCTGCCTTTTAAAAAAATTCTGCCTATCTTTGAAATCCTACCTCTAGGAAACTCTGTTCATATCTTTATCTCCAAACCACTAGGACTCTCCTCACAGTGAGATTATTCCATCAGATAGAACAATTTGTGGTGCACTCATTTATTTATCTCTATTTTTCATGTTTGCTTAACTTATTTCTTCAAACAAAGTCTTGGCTTACATAAACATAAATCACATAAACTACCATAATATTGGGTATTAAGTGTTCATTTACAATTTACTGATGTTTTACTTAAAAGTTGCCTAAATTATTCTTTTAAGGAAAGCACAAATGCTTGCAGAAATATTTAAATTAAAACACATATACACATACACACACAAAACCCACAAGATTTTCTTTCCCTTGACAAAAGGGACTGTTTTTAAGAGAGAATTTTTATTTTTTGAGGAAGCAAAGTCATCCGTGAGATAGTTCAGGCACTAATATGCATGTATTGTTGAGTACAAAAAAGAAAAACTATAAAGCAACCACATTTCCAATTGGCTGTCAACACTGAATAAGAGGAAAAGAAAATTTAGCTTTCACCTCTGTGAGATTTATGTGTTTGCTACTGAAATTACTCAATTGAACTCATTAGAGATCTATAATTTATTTCCCATACCTAGCCAAAAATGGCAAATTTACTACCTAGAAACACTGGCATGTTTGACCTCTGACCAAAATATGTGAAAAGTCTCTCATTTCATGGATGGGCTTTCCACCAACCTATTTTTTTATTGCTTAAGATTTTTGAAGCACAGTGCTGAAATCTAAACGTTCCTTTTAATGTAAAGGTTTAAATCTTAATTTGTTCAAATCTTTCCTGGAAGCATGACATATTCAGGTACTTGTGCTGGTATGATCTACTCATTATCTTACCTTATTGCAATTCTAATGATTTATCATTTTAAATTTAAAACATCCAATTAGTTTATAGTATCAGGAAAGAATTCTAGAAAACCTGCTTGCCCAGCAAACTTATCATTTTGAAACAGAATAATTAAGAACAAAACAAAGGTATTTTTTTCCCCAGCTAGTTCATTTGAAACCAATGAATAATGAAATGTGTAAAAGAGAAATGAGCATACAGAACCTCACTAATTCAGGGATTTGGCAATGAAAGATGTGCTTTCTCCTTGAAGTTACAACTATAATTTAGTGTGGAAGTTGTCAACTTTTGAAGACTGGCTGGGTAATTTTAGGAGACTAAATTGGTGAAGGTTCTCCATTTTTTAGTAGTCAACTATTATCAAAACTTAATTTGGGAGGCCCTATTTCCAGTAGTTATTAGAGAATTATTCATGAAAGACCCGACCTAGTGGTGATTTTGGTGGCAATAGCTGATTGCCAAAGATTTCATACTTTTTGGAACTTTGAGATCTGCAAATAGAAGGTGAAATGCCACAGTTTGGCTACTTGGTTGTTAATGGAATTTTATCTAAAAAGATATAAAAGTGAAATGTTTTATTGGATCATTAAATTACAACCTAGTTCTTTAGTTTATCAAAGTTTATGGATTTCCTATTATGATCAAGCTCTGTTAACCATTTTTATTTATGTTATCTCATTTAACCCCACAACAAAAGTATGATATAAGTATTATTCTCTGTGCTTTACTTTCTACTGAGGTTATGAATGGTTGTGACTTGACAACATTAGTCAACAACAACAAAATATTAATAAATGGTAGATTTGACATGATTCTGTGATGTCTTCAAAACCTATATGCTTTCTATTATACTATATATTTTCAAATAATCCAATGTCTTGGGGTCAGATTTAGGTAAGGTCTATATGACACTGAAAATTTTGAAGGCAAATTCAAACTTCTCCTTCAACTGTAAAAACTCATTTCATTACAATCTTCTTCAGTCTAGGTAATTTATCTTGTTCAGAAACTAGGGGCTTCTTTTAAACATGTCTTTAAGGTTGCACTTGAAAAGCAAAGTTTCAAGAGGAAAAGTCTAACTACTTCTTGGCAGCTGAAATATTACATGACTAGTGTTTTCATCCCTTTCAAAGAGGAAGAGTTCACCTCGTTGAAATCTGGGCTAGAAGATTTTGAGAAACTTGAGGTTGTGTCTCAGATGTAAACAAAATGCTTTTTGTAACCAAAGCGATCATAACCAAGATTTTCATTCTGGAAATATTTCTTGTCAGCACAAGCACTTTTTTTCAAAGCATATTTTTGGTGGTTGTAACATCAACCTGTAAAATATTTTTGATGCCCCTGTATAAAATGGTTTATAAAACTTTTCCCCTTAAAACATTGCTTGTGGAGGAAAAGGCAACTTCATGCCTATATAAACCAACATGGTGAAGACGATTCTGTCCTCTTATTTTACTGCCGTTTCTCCTCCACTGCCCAGACTCAGGCTGCCTACACAAAATCAAATAAAACATCCAAATAAGGGCAGACTTCAGTCCAACAGGGTTTGGGCATTGTCATGATAAAACAATTGTGTTACTAAAGTCCAGGGCTGTACTTTTGGGTGGTATCAGCTAAAGAATACCCATGTGCAGTTTGCATCAAGAATTTACTGGACATTCATTATGTGAGAATATCCTCCTTTACACCAGGAGTCAGCAAACTTTTTCTGTAAAGGGTCAGAGAGTAATTTGGCTTGGGAGACATATGATCACAGGAACTCATTGGGTGTTGTTATAACACAAAAGCAGACATAATGACTGCATCACTGTTATAATAAAACTCTTTACAAACACAGGAGGCTGGCCAAATTTAGGTGGTGAACTATAGTTTTGCTGACCCTTGACATATACTTTTGAGGCACAGAAATATTAATGAGTGACAAACACATTAATGATGTTCTTATACACTTGAAATAGCATAATCAAGGCACGATACAATTGTAACAGGTGCTATGGAGAGCACAGAAGATAATAGCAACTGCACTGTTTTTCAAAGGACGATTAGGATTTTACCAATCTACCATTGAAGTAGAAGGAAATGCTACATAATAGGATTAGCATCAATAAAGAAACCAAAGAGGTACAGTTGAAGATACAATCCAGAAAGAACAAGAAGTTAAGTGTAACTGAAGCAATAGGACCTTAAGGGACTGTAGTAAGAGAAGCTACAAAAGGCAGCTCAGGGCCGTGTGGTTGTCCATAAACTAATACGTTGAAAGGTTTAGACTTGATGCTTTAGATGCTGGAACTTTGTAAGTTCAGAAAATACATATACTGAGCTGCTAACACCTCACTCACTGCTCATCTAAGGAGTGAGACTATAGGTCAGGATGGGAGGGGAGGGGACAGATTTTCACTTTTTACTTTTCACCTTTCTATATAGCTTTAATCTGTCACCATACACATGAATTACTTTTGAAATAGGACAAAAAATAATCTATCATTCTTCACTTTTGTATCTCCTATTTTTTAAAATTGTAGTTGAAAATACATGTACAAATAAGTTTCCTCATACTTAGAACATTGATTTGCTATTTGTATGTTTCTTCATCTATGCTATTATGAAAAAAAGTGGAACATGAAATATTTTGTACAAGTAGAGGAGTAAAGCGGCAGTGGAAGTGAACCATGTGGCACTTGTGCCACCAGATTGTTACCTGCATGAGGTGACCTGTGTTTATAACACAGTAGGTACCCCAAACATATTTATTTAATGAATATCCATAAGGTTTTTTCCTCTAAGTAGATTATATATCCTTGCTTCAGTTGAAAGGGGTATAGGCAACTCATGTTTCTTGAGTAGTCCTGAAGTAGGCATCTGTTGTTTTGGACAATCAGCATCTATTCACCCTACGGATAGAGACGGCTCCTGGATTTTCCTTGAGAAGCCAGCCTCCTCTACTCTGAGCATTCGCAGTTGATTAGGGCTGACATCACTTCTAGCTCTAGAGTTGGGCCTTGCTTCACCTTTGCCAATAGCACATGGTGATTCTCTGGACAAAATAATTAGTCAGGAATAAAACGTGACCCAGAGCTGTAGTTCAGTCAGAGTTTTCCAACAAAGGCACTGGAAAATTTTTTCCCCAATAATTGTGAACTTGAAAGCATTTGGGTTAGAGATGCTGCCTCCATCTTGCCACCATTTACAGTCTACACATGACATTAAAACACATAAGAATGCCAGAAAGGGAGAGAAGGACAGAGAAGCCAGAGCCATGTCTTAGTGACACCCTAGGTGCCACGACTCAGGCTGCTACCAGAGAGAGTTCCCACTCCTAATTTTATTTAATTATGTTAAACCACAGATAGCTTTGTTCTTGCCTAATTCATTAATAAAATCTATGAATTCCAACCAAAAAAGAGTCTAGCTTTCCTAGTTGTAATGTGTTCCCAACTTTCCACATTTTGTGTATTCTAAATTGCCTTAGTTTTGCTTTCTAATATATTTTTGTCTCCGAAATGAATTATGCATGTTTTTATAACTAGGTGTCACACTATGTTTATGTGAATGAGTGGAGAAACTAGAAATATGTAGATTTTTATAAAAATTAGTTTGGACCTAAGTTCTATTTGATAGTGATTACTCATTATTAATTTGCTAGCCAATATTTTCTTTTAGGTAGCCAACTCAGATTGGTTTTATTAGGCTAATAGTTTCCTCTTCTATTCCTTATGAATTGTAATTTGTGAGAAAATATTTTGCCTATTTTTTGTCGCACATTTCCTCCCCCAAGTCAACAATACCTTATATCTTACACTCTGGAATCACAGATATACCTCCATTAGTTTCCTCTTTATCAAGCCTAATTTACATTATAAAACTCAGTTCAGTTAAAGCAGCATTTAGTGTTATATTTTTTTCAAAAGATTGCAAAAAAAAGATAAAGAAAAATAAAAGAAAAAAAAACTATATTGGCATGCCTTTTGTAAACGCCAGCAGCCTAATTTCTTATTCCATTTAACACTAGAAAAATTTAGTTGGTCAAAATTTTCTCATTAAAAAACAAAACAAAACACAAACACAAACATATTTTGGTATGCTTTTTCCTTTGCATAATTATCAGTAAATTATAGCTTCGGTCAGGAGGATTTACATTTTAAAAAATGAAGAAACGGTATGTTGACTTGAATAGCATTTTTTCTTTTTAATTACAAAAGGCCTAATGTGGGGGTTTTTTTGGTTTTTTCCCCAACAGTATGTTCCTTCGGCTCTGCTGTTCTTTGCCACGGCTTTCCTGAATTGATTCCCACCCTCTCAAACATACCGCTCACTCCTATCCAAAACTGCCCATATCTTCTTGTGGTTAAAATAGGTCAATGATGATTCCACCTTCATTTGTTGCACCAACTGTAAAAATCTTTTGACCTGAGATATGGTGCAGCCACACAAGATTTCTGTGACCACTTCATGACAAATGAATGTTTATTTTGACCAACTACTATTTCTCCCTCAAACCAGAATCATCTATGCACTGGTATGAGCTAGGCATTTATGTAGCATGACTGATTTGCCTCTTTCTGAATCTTCCCCATAATTGATGGAATATTTTTGACAATTTTACATAAAGATCAAAAATGATGATAACCTTATAGGGTTTTTATGGCTTGCATATTGGAGGCACAGAATAAATATTACTTCTTTTCCTCTTTTAAACATTGTGTATTCAAAAATTTAAATGATAATGATATGGTGGCTATTTATTTATATTTCTTGAGTAGTTGAAAAATATAGGAAACTGCATATGTGCTTAGGATGTCTGCATGTGGGAAATGACTATTGAGTATGAATTACAGATCTTTTTGACCAAAAAAGTTCTATAACAATATTATAGCCGAGTATTTGCCATGGCCTTCATCAAATATTCTCCTCAACAAAGGAAAATTTGATAGAGCTATAGATAAAATTTTCCTTTGCTGAGGAAATATATATATTTCTTGAAAATCATAAATATAAGGTAATCTATAAGACACTAATCAATGAGATTACACAATTTTTTGATCAGTAAATATCCTTTTTTTAATACCTAGAAAATTATTTTCATAATATAAAGAGGAGGATAATAGAATTTCACAGGCAGAAATTTTTCTCTTTTACCAAAAATATTTAATATATACCAAGACTTACTCTTGGAGACTCTGAAACAAAATAGGCAGACCTAACTATGCCCCTTATAATGCTTAAATGCTTGGAAACACATTTAAACATTTGTTTTTATTTCTATGTCAAAATCTATTGGGGCAAAAAGCAAAGGACTTATTTTCAGAAGTTCATTAGTTGCCTAAATAAAAACGTAAACTATATCCTCCCAAAATAGTCCATGCATTAAAGGAACAGTTTTCTTCCAGTGCAACTTCATAGTCTGGCACTAAATTTTGTGCACAGTGAGCACGGCTTCTGTGCAATTTATGGCATATGCACTATAGCTGATCGTAAGTAAATTATGAACTCTGTGTGTTACCGAGGCACTGTCAAACTCTGATTGATTTGGACAGTTTGTAGTTAATTAAGTTCATTTTCAATTCTGTCTCTTCATGCGATTTCAAAGCATTCTATATTGAAAGCCTATTTTCAATTAGTAAGAAAGATGAAACAAAAAGAATTAATTACAAAAGTGACAATCCCCATTTAAGTCTTCATAGTGGAGCAATTATGTTATCTTAAAAGTTAAGAAATTGAAGAGTTGTACTTGTCTAATATATTATGTCCTTGATATGTATCTTATATATATTAAAACTTGACGTAGGCATGCCATTACAGTGAAAAACTGCAATGACTGAAGTTATCTGTAGTTACTGTAAGTTAAATAAGAGAAGGCCATTTCACTTAGGCAGTTTATTTAAGATTTAATTAATAAGGTTTAGACTTGAAAATATTTCCTGAAGGATATAAGCAAAGCAGATATTTTAGAAAACCTTGTGATAAGACACATTTATTTAGTGAATCATACAAATCTGAGGAGCATGGGGAATATTTTCAGCCCACTAAGTGTTTCTGAAATAATAAGCCACCATTCTCCAACCTAATCCCATCCCATTTCTACCCAAGATCCTGTGAGCCTGCCCACCACAACTGATATGACGCAGGTTTGCATAGCAAATAAGTGTTGGAGATGTATATAGAGCTACCATAAATGTCTAACTCTGCCACTTGCTAGGTATGATTTTGGCAGGGATCAAAAAAGAGGGTTTTTTAACCTCTTTCTTCTTCAGTTAAGATGTTTATGAATGAGGGTGATGCCGCTAAATCTACATGGAGGATTTAAAGATTATGCAGAGACTGTAGGTAGAATGTTTAGCCCAAAACCTGGCACAGTGAATAGTTGTTTATCAACATCACAATAATAATAAAAAACAGTAACCCAGGTTATACCTATATTATGATAACAGGATATTATTGTGCATGGGTTCCTGAAAGTGAAAAAGAGATTTGAGATTGTTGAGTTTGGCTTTAAACACAGTGAGTTTGACATGCCAGTAGGGCTTCGAGTTGGAAATACTAAGAAGGCAGGTAAGATAAGACAGGGTTAGATGAAAATATTTGAAGTTTATCAATGTTAAGGGGAGATTTGTAGCTTTGGAAGTTTCTTAGTGGATTTTCTTTCTATACTTAGTAGGTGAAATTCCGGGTAGGGTAGAGACAGAGAAGGAAGCTCAGGACAAGACCTAAGAAATTGATTTGTAGGTGAAGGAAATTGAAAGAATGTAAAACCACATATGAGGGCACAGGAGACTGTAAGCAGAGGAAAACTTTAAGAAGAATCAAGAATCTAACATATTAAAATGTTGTTAAAAGCGACTATAATTAACACTATGCTAATGGCACAGAAATATTCAGACAAATGTCAGACAGAGCAAGAGTCAAATACATTAAATATATGATGAAGACAGGGTTTCAAATCAGTGGGAAAATTTAGCTTAGTAAATAAATAATTTGAGAACTCTTCCGTGATTTGAAAGGGCAAAAGAAGTAGAGTTTTATCTTATATCACACATTCAAACGTCCTCAATAGATGGATTAAAGATCGAGTTTATTTTAAAAATGTTAGCTGTATATTGGGAAGAATTGTACAAAGCTCAGAATCCATAAAAGAAAAGATGGCAGATTTGAATTATAACAAGGTACTAATTCTCTGTTATAAAATTACCATAAAAAAGGAAAACATAAATAACTAAATACGAGAAATATTTTTAACATATGCAGAACCAAAAGCTAATATTTATAAAAATACAAAGAGCTTCTACAAATTGCCTTTCAAAAAGTTCAATCATCCACCCCACCAAAACAATGGACAAAGTATGTAAACAATAAATTCTCAGAATAGTCAGGTAAATCTACTGACTTACAGATATATCAATAACAAATTATTGGACAATAAAATAAGCTGGGTGTCTTTAAGTGTGTAAATATAGTTAAAGCAAAAGATTGCTTACAAAATATTATTGCAATAATTAGCCTTGAAAAGTTGATTGGAGGAAAGAAGGTGAATTAAAAGTCTTTAAAAATTAATTGTGTTATGGTTTTGCTGGTGTGTGTGTGCTCTCTAGTTTTTTTCCTAAATTTTGCCAGGTGTATATGTTGCATTTATAATCAGAAAATAATAATGTAAAAACGTGTTGCCTAGGATCAAGGTGGAGTTATAATTGTGTAGTCAATAAAAACAAATTCTTTACAGACTACCCAGATTGATATCACAGCTATTTACCTCGCTTGCAACTTTATCATGTTCCTTAACTTTTCGTGCCTCAACTATCTCTACTGAAAATGAAAATAAAAATACCCCCTATGTAGAATTTTTTTATAAGATATCAATAAGAAATTGAACATAAAATATGTGCTTAGTGCTTGGCATAGAATGAGAATTTAATAAATATGCTGATATGATTTTTATTGTTTTTGTTGGTGATAATAACAGTGTAGAGTGTCTTTGACATTTCAAAGGAAGATGAGGTGAAATGTGGAAACTGATAGACTGTGAAATGTATTTCCTTTGAACTACCACCCAGTTTTTGGAAGAAGTAGGCTATATCAAGATTATTTTTCTTCACCACTCCTCAAATCACCATACCAGCCTCACCTCCATTCTTTCTACAGTTAGTAGGGGTGACCAGTCAGTCCCCAGTTATACTCTTCCTCATCTTTGTGCCTTTGTGCCAGCTCTTGCCACCGATGGGAGCCTCCTTTCCACCCGTTAAAATCAGGTCCATCTTCTAAAGAACAGCTCACTTTTGCACGACCTCTTCCATTCCCCATACCCCAAGCTTTCTGCACATTGAAAGCATGTCCCTTTGGTCACCTCTCACCTTTTCCTTTATATCATCGTTCAGGATAATGTAGATCATTCTACAAGGTAAACTTCCTGATGATAAGAGTGGGAGACCAGGGAAGTGAGAGATGGTGGAATGTATTAAACTCATGCCCATGCAGAATTTAACAAGACAACTTACACATAGAAAATTTTCAGTGATTATTAACTGATTTTAATACAATATAAAGATGGAAGAGTTAGGGAGGAGGCAAATATAGCTCTTTTTTTTTTTTTTTTTTTTTTTGCCTAGGTAATGGTAATGCTATTAAAATAAAAATGTGAGAGTGAAGATTTTCTTAAAAATGAACAGGGAGAGACACTTCTATTTCAACTCCCACTCCCAAACTAAAATAAAAATGAAAGCCACAAAAGCTGCGAAGGAACCCCATTTTCAGTGAAGCTAGAAAAGAACCACAATCCCAAACCACGATATATGAAGATTAAAGTAAAGCTTGAACCAAATCAAGGGAGAGTATGGGAAAATATGTACAAAACTTTGTTTAACAGTAGGGGATACCATTGCACATGGCACAACCTTGAAGGACCAAATAAACAATCCCTTATTTTAAAAAAAGAGTTCTGAATGAGTTCATAAGCCAGGGGAGTATGCCTGGACTTCATTCTCCATTCCCATGCTTGGATATGAGGTTGAAGAAACATATGTTCACACGGA
Organism: Cynocephalus volans; assembly: GCF_027409185.1. Taxonomy (NCBI): domain Eukaryota; kingdom Metazoa; phylum Chordata; class Mammalia; order Dermoptera; family Cynocephalidae; genus Cynocephalus; species Cynocephalus volans. The sequence continues at coordinate 145,589,863 of NC_084461.1, read as the reverse complement.
CCTGTATAGGAAGTGGGTCAGTAACATGGAAAGGTAAAGAAAAGAAGTAAGCATTATAGGTAGTGATTGCAGCCAGCTGCATAAAGATAAATAAATGTTTAACTGCAATATATGAAGCCTGGATGAAATTGATTATTTTAAAGAGAAATGTAGATTTCTGAATTTATCTCAGAAGATAGCAAAAGACTACACAGTTGCCGAGGAAGTAACTGCAAATTTGGTCAAAGAAAGCTATCCCTCTAACAATTATGAGGCTATGACATCTTATAGTTAAAATGTATCAAACCTTTAGGAACCAAAGAATTGCTATTGCTATGTTATTTAATCTTCCCCACACTATTATTATTATTATTGTAATAATTTAAAAGAAAAGACTTGCCAGATCTTTCTACAAAGCCAGAATAACTGTGAAGACAAAAGCTCTGAGAGAATATTAGTCATGTTAATCCAGGAGCTTTTAAAAAGAATTATAAATAGGATTTAACCTTGAGCTGCTGAGATGATTCAATATTGAAAAATGTTTATACTAAGAGTTTAAGTTTATATGTTTAATGCCACCAAAATTTAAAATGGTATTTTATGAGATTTAATATTCATTCTGGTAAAACTTACAGTAAATAAGAATCAGTATGCTGAACACACAGTTACATAAACACACACACACACTTGTTTGGAAACGTTCCCATTAAAGACATAAACAAGACAAGAATGACCACCATCAATATATATAATATTTTTAGGAATTGTTAGCATATTAATTAGGCTAGATATGAAATAACATAAAGTAAGATTTTTAAAAGTTATACTTTTCACAAAATTTGATCATATTCAAAAGTCACAAAAGATTCAATGGTAGTATTATCATGAATGCAGCATCATATTTAGTAAGAAATTGAGAGTGTTCTGTCTTTGCCCATTCAGATTGTCTTCTCGCTTACCTTCTTGGGAGAAGGAAGCCTTTATCAGCTCAACCCCTTTTTAAGAGAGAGAGAGAGAAAGAGTAATGTAGATAAGGATATGTTTAGAGAGAGGCAAATTGGAGAATTAAAATCTGAAAGTTTGCATAACAAAGATTCTAGATGTATTTGGAGACAGAGAATCAGGAAAACAATTACAGAAGAAAAGGAGCTGAGGGTAGGAGTGGGTGTGGCAGAAAGTAAAGAAATTCTACAGGTTGAGTATCAGGAAGAGATTTTGATTGAGTGTTCAGGGAAGTTTGCAGGTGTGACCTGTTAGTGGAAGGGACTGTAGAAGCTGGGATATAGGCATACCAATCAAACCCAGAAAAGCAAGAGAGCGAATATCACATGTTCTGGGTAAATTATGAATTCTAAACTGAACATTCTGTAAAGATGGACAAAAATTGTTTCCTTTGGACATAAGAGATTACACTACACAATTGGGCTGGCTGATGAGTTCAGTTAGAGTGTGGTGTTGATAACACCAAGGTCAGGGGTTCTGAACCCCTTACCAGCTAGTCACCAAAAAAAAAAAAATTAATAATAAAAAGAAGACTACACAATTGTGTCCAGTAATCTTTTTTTCCCATTGGTGGAAAATGATGAGCATATTGTCTGCCAGCTAACTTCGTGGAAAACATAAGCGGAGTTCTTTTCTTTGGAAGCATTAATTATGATTGTAAATAGTGTGGTGTTTAGAAGCATTTGTTCCAGATTCTTTTGTTTTCATTATTTAATTTTTTAATTGACAAAGAAAAATTTCATATATTTATGGTGTACAATATGATGTTTTGAAATATGTATATATTATGGAATGGCTAAATCAAGCTAATTCACATATGCATTACCTCACATATTTATTTGTTGTGAGAACACTTAAAATCTACCCTCTTAGCAATTTTTAAGAATACAATACATCATTATTAACTATCGTCACCATGGACTTACCTCTCCTAACTGAAAATGTATGTCCTTTGATCAACACCTCCCCAATCCCCACCAGCACCACCCCCACCCCCCAGTCCCCGGTAACTCCCATTCTACTCTGCTTCTATGAGGTATAGGTAGTTCTAGATTCTGAGACCTGGATTCAAATCCTAGGTTTGTTTCTGAACTTTCTATGCATTGGTTTCTTACCCATAATACGTGAATAACAATAACACCTCTTACATAATTTTGTTCTGAGTATTAAATAATTAAATAACATGTTTTATACAAAACTTGGATTTGTACTTAATAAATGCTATTTTCATGAAATACACCTGTGGTAAGTTTCTTGGGAAATATATTGGTATGCTTATATATATATATCATTTAGCTCAATCCAGCTTCCTTTATAAGCACATCATACTAGGAAAAGCATTTTTTAATGTTGAATATATACTAAATAAAGCACTTTTTAATGTTGAAAGATCCTCATACTTAGGCTTACCACAAGAAAACCAAAAAACAACTAGCAATTGTTTGTCACAAGAAAACTTTTCTTTGTATTCTGGCATAAAATTTCACACGCAATAAGGTATAGATTGTATTTAGCTTCACGGTAAGCAATTTTCCAAAGAAAAGTAAAAAAATAACAAACACAGTTGTTAGATTTCACAAGGAACTATGTCTGCCAGTACACAAAATTGAACAGAGACATTATATGGATGAGATAGATTTCTCATCTTTAAAAAAAATACTCAATTTTTTTCAGTCCCTGCTGTGTCTCCCTTTGAAGGGATGATCAGTTTTATATGTTTGTAATTTTTGCTTCATTGAACATACATACATAACCTGAATACGCCCTTATCATTTATTTTCAGAAGATTCTTTGCCAGACTGCTGTTTATATTGCCACAAGACAGCCAACCGGATGGCACAGGATGAAAATGTCTTCCACACCTACCCATGAGTCCACTGAGCCATAAAGCAACTTTGTTAACTTCACTTATTGGATTTTAAATTGTCATGTATTGGCAATTTGTCACTGGCATTGACTTCCTGCCCTGGAGTGAAGATTAGTGCTGTAACTACAGATTCATTCTTCACCACCAGGTTTATAGCTCACCCTGGCCACTCTAAGGAGGTAATATTTGAGTACTCTGATCACAGTACCATTTTTAGTACCACCCTGAAAATTGAACGATAATTGGGTACTACATCTTCTGCTGGCTCCATTTACAAATTCTCAATGATTGAATAATTTCACCCAAAGACTCGGTCAGCTAATATTTATGAGTCTTTGTTAATTATGACTTGGAAGTTTTGGTGGATGGAAATGAAAAATAAGACATGGTCTCTGCTCTTAAATAGCTCACAATTTAATTGGAAAGACAAAACAAACGGGTAGCTAACCATTAGAAAAAAGTGATCAACTATTCCAAGTGCCTGACAAATTTGTTCCTGACTTGCTATGCCCACCACTACCATTGCAGTGTCACACATCACTACCTTTTGTCTAAAACGCTGTAGCAGCCTCTGCACTGGTCTCCCTTCCTGATGGCAATGAAATTGACCTAATATAGAAATATACTGATGCAGCCACCATTTATTACATCCTTCAATGACTTCTCAGTGCCTTTAGGAAAAAATCCTAATATTTTACCACAGCTTATATGGTCCAATTAGATCTCCACCCTGCCCATCCATCACTCCAGACTTCTGTCTCGCCATTTCCTCCCTTACACTCTACACTGTAATCATAACAAAACCCTTTAGTCCTAAGAATACCATATACTCTTAAGCCTCTAAGCTTTGAAAAATGTTAGTTACACTGATTCTTTCTGCTGTTTTACGTCCTACCCCCATACTTGAGCCTGATAATGTCTACTTGATCTTCATGTATAAGCAGAAATATTACTTCCCCTAGGAAACTTTCACATATACTGTATTTGATTACCTCCCCCACTCTATCCCACTGTGTGCTCATTCCACACTTTGTTGTTTATACTTTATCTTTGTATTTTAGTTATTTTTACTGTCATTTTGGCCGACTAATGTTTTTGAGGGCAGGGAGTGTTTCTATATAATTTATTTCTGGACTTAGTATGTAGCTAGTACATACCAGATTCTCAGTACATATCATGAATGAATGAATGAATGAATGAATGAATGAATTGTACAATATTAAGTGTAATAGAAGTTCAGAGAAAAGAGATCAGTGTGACTAGAATAATCAAAGGAGGATCTGTAAAAAAAGGTAGGATTTAATGACTAAACAGGATTTTCACACATAGAAGAAAAGGAGAAAAGCATTTCTTACTAAAAAGAAGGACCAAATTTACAGCAAAGACTAGCAATGATACATGTTGAATAACAAGCAGATTTTTATAACAAGAGCTGTGTTTGTGCATGTTATTATTAGCAGGATATATGACTAGTTGGGTATGGTGAAGGCAGAACACGAAACTCTTTAAAACAGGAAGAGAAGCAAATTATTTCATTGTGGATTTATTTATATTTTGCCTACTTGGGACTTATTGTGATTTTGAATCAGAGGATTCTTGACACTAAACAAATCTGAAAATAATCAACTACTATATCATCAATATCGTCCCTTCCTCACTCCCTCTTCTTTTGCATTTTCATTAAATTCTAATTCAACACCTGTCAGTACTTGTCAGTATTTGCTCCTCCCTTTCATATTTTGTTTGCATTTTCTCTGTATGTTGATAGTTTTTTCTTTAGGTCTTCTTTCAGTATGCCAAACATGTCTTCAACTTTGTCCAATCTGCTATTAAACCTATCTGCTGCATTTTTAATGTAAATTACCTCATTTTTGCAAGTCCTTTTTTCTTTTTCCTCAGATATGTCTATCCTAATTTTAAAACAATGGTGATGTTCCTTCTTATATTTTAAATTTTAAAATATTAAGAATATTTTGCATCCTTATCATGTAATCCCATGATCTGAAGATACTGGAGATCTGATACTAGTGTTTGTAGTTAAGCTAACTGTTGCTTATGACGGGCTTGTTTCCTTGCATGTTGCGTAAATTTGGAGTGCCCAGGCTTAATCGGTGGGGATTCTGTACAGCCTGGGTTGACAGAGTATCCTTCAAAAGATAATTCATTTTTGCTTCTGCCAAGCATTCTCATATTTCATCAATCTGAGACCTCTTTATGTTAATTACTAATTTAGAGGGTTTGAGGACTACAAAGGAAATATAAATTTAGACTGCATAGCTAGCACGGTAGTGTATCTATAGTCAGAAATCTTTAGGGGAGGCATTTTTTTTTTTTTTCCTCATCCAGAGCTCAAGCCAAAACAGTTATCTTATCTCTTCTTGCAGTTTGGTGGATTTTTTTTTCTTTTTTATCCCACCCTCTCATTAGATTGTGGCCATTGGAGGCTCCCAGGTTTGTCAGTTCCAGCTCCCCTTAAACAAGTGTCCATTAAAAGAGAAGCCTTTGCTTACTAAGATTGGAAAACACCTCCAGGTAAATAACAACTTTAGCACAGTTGACTACTTCAAAGTTTTGAGCTATTTTTTTTTGGAGTCACTGGGGAGTTTGCTTACTGTCTTAGTCCATTCAAGTTGTTATTACAAAATACCATAAACTGGGTAACTTATAAACAACAGAAATTTATTTTCCATGTTCTGGAGGATGGGAAGTCCAAGATCAGAGTGCCAGCATGGTTCTGCTGAGGGCTTCCTCCAATTGCAGACTGCCAACCTCTTGCTGTGTTCTCACATGGTAGAAGGGAGCAAGACAATTCTGTGGGGCCACTTTTATAAGGGCAATAATGCTCTACCTTCATGACCTAATTACCTCTCAAAACATCCCCACCTTTAATCCTTTGGGAGTTAAGATTTCTACATATGAATTTTGGGGGGACACAAACTTTCAGACTGTAACACTTGCATTCTCACAAGCTCAGCATTTGAGAGGATGTTGTTATGTTTTGTCTAGTTGTTATATTTTATCTACACATTTTATAGTGGGAGAGTTTTTTATTTACTCAATCATATTGACTGTAACTCAAGTCCAGAGCAATCAGTAGCTTGTTTCAGGAAGCAATGTTGTTTGTAAAATGAAGCATCCAGATAGGGCCTAATTGACACTGATTTGCCTAATGTACTTGTAACCTCTCAGTCCAGGACCATACATCTAGAACTAATCACATCTGGCAGTCAGGGTTATTGGTGGCAAGTGACAGAAACTGATAGACTATCTTAAAGAATAAAGGAATTTTGGGGAGAGATATTGGGGATTCTCAGAATCAGCAGTAGGCTGGTAGCCATGCCCGGAAGATAGGAAAGAACAAAGAGAATTATCACGCACCCTTGTTCAAGATTAAAAAATCCCTCTAGGAGCAATTATCCAAGCCTAAATATTTTCTCCATTCCCTGGCTACATCCTAGATGTGAGCTTAACTCCCACTAAGATACATGTGATGCAGGAAAACCATATGATAAGAATCTTATCACAGCAGATGTGGTGGAACAGTTGAATAGTGACAGCTAAAAGTGGCTTAGATCACTGGAAGTCATATAGTCATCTATCCTTTTCTACCAGAGTTACTCTTATTTATTTATTTATTTATATATTTTGGTGGCTGGCCGGTATGGGGATCCAAACCTTTGATCTTGGCATTATAAGACCGAGCTCTAACCAAAGGAGCTAAACAGCCAGCTCCAGAATTACCCTTAAGTCAGGTCACTTTCATTTTATAATTGGTGAGTTTTTGTTATTCTAAATGCATAATTTATATTTTCTGCTACAGCAATTTTCATGTATTTCTCTTTATTCTATTTCTGCTATGTGCAAGGAGCATTTAGAATCTCAATGGAATCTTCCCTGGCATTACTTGATTTCCCCCTTCTGCCTCTCATTGCTTATCATTTCTTAAACAATTATATAACTTCCTATTGCTATTTTTCCACACTTATACTCATACCCGTCCTATTGATTTTTATTGATAGTTAACTGTAAAAGGACTTCTTTTTTGATAAAAAGTTATTTTTCATGCAATTTGCAAGGTAGAATGAAAAGAGTTGTGTTTTATACAACAGCACTGCAGGTAAGTATTGTTGTTCCTACTGTAAAGATTAGGAAAATACGGTTTAGATAAATTTAAAATAAATGCCTAAAGCTTATAGAACTAGTTAGAATGAGAGATTGGATCTAAAACCTTTATCTAAACATAAAGTTTTACTCTTAGCAATTAGGTTATTCTGGTATAGAATAAGAATTGTTTCCAAACTATTTCACACTATTAAATAGGTGGTCAAATGCCTTCTTTACTACTTTCCAATTTATAGTGTCTGTTCATTCATGCTTTCAACAAATAGCAATTTAGTAACTTTGTACCAGACAGTTTTCTAAGTGTTTAGAAAACATCTATAAGTTAAAGAACAAAGATTTCTATGCCTATGTATCTTTGTAACAGAGGTGAGGTAGACAGTAAATAATAAATATAATAAATTTTAATTTTATAGTATTTTATAGGGGGTTAAATACTATGAAGAAATAATGAAAAACCCCGTGGGTAAGTGAAAAATGAGAATGCTGGGGAACAGGGGTTGGGAGGAATTGTTGCACACTGTAGTCATACTTTAGGTTGAACCGCATACAACTGTTGTTGACTTATGAAAATAATTATTGCAAAGGCTTCAGCCTATGTTAGTGGTCAAAACAGACATCACTGGGAAGGTGAGATCTGAGCAAAGTCTCAAAGGGGATAGGGCCTTAGCAACACATTTGGAAGAAGAATGATTTTAGGTTCCTTCTGTGTATGACATATTCTCCTTTTCTGATTTCAGTTTAAAGCCCTCTTGATCTGACTATTGGTGTCCTATCATAAATATTCTTCTAGTCCGAGACATCCTTTGTTATAAGTCAGAATTCACCATTGGGAAAGTTTAAGGCATTCAGAAAACCAAGTGTTTTTCATTATGCCATTAGGGTCATGAGCTTTTCACATATTCCTTCCTTTTCCAAACATAAAGTACATTGAAAAGACCTTTATGAAACTTTAATTTTCAAGTATTTTTCTCCCAGTGATTCAGAAGGAGTAGATATACTTGCTTTTTCTCTCTTAGCCTTATCCATTACTGCTACACGAAAAATAGATGTAGCATGTTCAATATGTGCGGTAAAGCCGGGCAGGCTCAATGTTGATCTAATGATACCCTCGGGACATTATTATCTGTGCAGTAAAGGATTACTTCAACAGATCTGAGTTACTCAAACCCTGCATATTCCAAAGAAAGAAGTGGCCCTTGAATGGCTCCCAGGAGATAACCTCTGAGATCTGGGAATATCCTGCCTGACAAGAGTATTTTGGTATGCCTGAAGTTTTGAACCATACCAGACAGTTTATGCTAACCATGTGGCTTATAGTGAACACCTGTATTTTGTATGCCTGAGGCGTTGGGCCACTCTGTATCAGTTTGATCTCTAGGGACTGAAATCTGAGTAAGTAAGGTCAGGCAAGCAGGCGCTGCCTGCCTGCTTGACTGACCCAATAAAAATCCTGTGCCCCAAGGTTCCGATGAGATTCTCTGGTTAGCAATACTTTGTATGTGTTGTCATAAATTGTGGCTCAGAGAATTTAGTGCTACCTGTGCCATTCCTCTGGGACAGGACAACAGGAAGCTTGTGAACTTGTGCTTGGTTTCTCCATTATCTCCTGGACTCCACCCTGTGTGTCTTTTCCATTTTCTGCATTTTTAATCTGCATCTTTTCACTTTAATAAACTATGACTGTGAGTATAACAACTTTTCCAAGTCCTGTCAGTCCTTCTAGTGAATCATTGAGCCTGAGAGTGGTCTAAGGGACCCCAACACACCATCTACCACTCCTTATTTCTTCCTCCTGGGACATAGTAATAACTTTCATTGTGTTTCCAAAATCTGAGAATACTTTCCCTTTGAATGAAGTCCAGGATAAGAAGTAGGCAATTGTGTTTCCCACCCTATCCTCATTTAATATTCTTCTGTTAATTAACATTTATACACAAATTTTGATTCTTCTTCACTTTGTCAAAGTTTTCCCATTCCCACCATGGCTTTATTCATGGATTGTTTTGGCTATTTTAATTAAGAACTTTTTATTTTGGAAAATAGGCTTAGACGAAGAGATTTTGGTATTTTCAGCAAGCATCATAGATGCCTCTTATACATCCTGAAAGTTGGAAAGACAAAGTTCTTGATTACAGCCAGTCTTTTAAATCGCTTATCTATCCCTCTAATATCATTAACAAAGCTCTAAATCTTTCATCTCTTTCTGCTTTCTTTTCATAGTAAAAATTAATATTAAGCATCTGTCTTTATATACATATATATAAACTGTAAGAATGTGGAAAACATACTCATTGCATGCAAGTTTCGATGATTCATCAAATATTCCTATCTTAAAGACTAAATAATTATATAAATATACTAGAGATTCTGCATTTTATACAAATTATTAAAAATTTTATTTTAGTAAAAAGAAAGAGTTTTTAAATTTTTAAACACTGGTGTCAATAAACTAACTTAGAACTATTTTTCTACAGCAAATGTTATTTGTTTGGAAAGAAAGGATAAATAAAGTTAGGAAACATAAAATCCCAAGTTGGCAAACAATTTTTATTCCATATTTTGATTTTTTGAGTTGCATTTCAGTTACACATCAGCCCCTCAGTAACTTATTTTTAAGATTTGAGAAAAGATGAAAATAAAACTAATTAATTAAAATAGTTACATAATTATGAAACATGTTTTAAAATTTCTTCAATATGTCCTATTTCAAAAGCTGTACTCATCTTTCAAATAACCTAAAAATCGGTGCTCAAAATAAGCAATAAATCAACTATTTCCATAAAAGCATCTGGCAAGTCACTACTTATGAAATTATGTTTAATAGTACCTTAAATTAATGAAATAAAAGAATTCTGTCAAGGGGTAATTATTTTTACATCTCTGTAAATTGTCTGTTTGTATAAGTAATGAAAACACTTCATGCTTCTGTGGAGTAAGTTCTATGCACATTATTATTTGGCTGATGGTCCTTTTGTGGCAGATTATTTTAAGTACAACTGTTACTGTAAATGACTTTGCTTAAATGTATGGTTCTAAATTAGTGAACATAAATTACAGCTTCATGATTTTGTCATCATTTGGGTTGATATGGAATTGCATTTAAATTTATTATAATTGAGAATTGATTTGAATGCTACATGTTCAGCCACTCTGATAAGTTATCATTCCTACCACTATATTTAGCCTCTTTTGGGGACTGCAGCTTTGGCAATTCAGAAACTGACTGCAAACCTCTAACTTGGGGCATAACATAAATAGCACCTCAGTTATGACAGAGCTCACTGAACAGAAGGTATTTATACAAAACAAGCAAAGTAAAACCTGCCATGACTAAATGCAAATGTTCCAGTTTACGTTCCTGATATGATCTATATTAATATCCTCCACAGTGACATCAATCTTAAGGGCATACAATAAGACTTTACCATTCAACTTAATACACCTTTACTAGCTCTACTCTTTGGCTAGTCAAGTAATTTTTCCTCAATCTAGAAAACCTACTTTTCTTGTAAAGTCTGGCACTCTCCTGAGGGGAGAGGTTTTACTTTTGAAGATGCTATTATGTCATAAATGTACACAAAAGCACAGAAACAAGTAAGAAATGACTGGTTTTTATGTTGGCTAAATAGAGAAAATGGATTTTAGAATGGTGTATGCAAGTAAGAGTTACTTGTAAGGGAGAAAAAATTAGAAGATTTCATTTATCTCTGGGGGAGAGAAACACTGTTTTTCAGACATCTTACCTAACTAGGTTTGCCTAAATGTACATAAAAGACCACAAGATTTTTAAATAAAAATTTGGCCTGGGTAAGATCGGGCAGATGGAAGAGTGAAAAAAGAGTGCGTAACTTAACTTAAAGTTTAATATTCTTAAGAGAATGGTGTGATCTACTTCATCTTATCTTATCCCTAGAATTAGTATTTATTTCACTTATACATGAGATTTTTATTCAATTTACGTAACATCTCTAACATGTCAGGGCCATACGTTGTTCCCTTAGTTTCTGCTTTTGTTTCATTTTTAGCATCAGAGTATTTCTTATTTTCTTACCAGGTACACAAAAACAAAAGGATTGTTACAGAATATGTAGCACTGTTATATGTTAACCTGGGTATCAAAACCACCATTCTACCAGAAATTGAAGTCACAATATTTGGCTTCAAACAATGTATGTCTATTGACTTTAATGAAAATAAAATTAGTCAAAAGTAAAGATAATCTATATAGAATAAATTTCTTAGAAGTTTGTGTGAAATTTTAAAAAATTCTGAAGTAAGCAGTGTTGCATAAAAAAATGTAAACAAAGCAAACTCCTTATCTATCATTTATAGGCCTGTTTCTTCAGCCCTAGGTCAGGCAAAAGCTGTACAGCACTGAGAGAGGAACCATCAGTGTGCTAATCAGGGTCATGTGTAAGGTTGTGTCTTATCTTTCCCACAAGAGATTTTTTAATATTTTTTTCTGAATGCCTTATTTTTCTTTCTCAGCTAACCAGATGGTGTCCCTACACCTGCTCCGTAGGAGTAAAAAGAAAATTAATACACAGATTTTAAGTGTCATTGTCCATCTCTGATAAAACTGTAATTTGCAGATAGGTGAATCTATACGTTTAGTTACTATTTGATCAGTGGCATGGGAGGAGGTCAAAGACAGCAAGAAGATACTCCAGGGTGAAATTATTCCAAAGAACTTTCAAGAATATAAGCTACAGGGAGGCCAAAACACCCAGGAATAAGTTGGCAGCAGATGTTGTCCCTAAAGCCTGTAAATATGCAATGGCATAAAACAGAACAGTAATTCTCAGTAAGTTGATGCCCCAATAAGAAGAGTGGGATTGTATTATCTGCAAATATATATATATATTCACCATTGCTTGTCATTTCTAGCACCACAAATATATAAACTATATATTTATATATATAATATTATATATAATATATACTAAAATCACACCATTCTCTTAATATTTTATTAAGACTTTATATATGTCATATAATAAAGTCAGCATACATAATATATAATAAAATCTTAATTTAGTATATATTATATATAATAAAATCATTATACATAATATGTAATAAAATCTGAAAATGTCAAGACAATGGTGTGATTTTTATTATATATTATTATTATAAATATATAATTTAGATATATGTTTATATCTAAATTATATTTATATAATTTATTTTTATTATATATTATTTCATTTTTTATATATTATATATAAAAACTTACTATGTTTATTATATTTAATTTATATATAATTTATATATAGATACTATTTATATAATTTATATATTATGTATATATTATATATTTATTATTATATATTGTATATATAATCTATAATAAGATCTTAATAAAATGTTAAGACAATAGTGTGATTTTATTATATATTTTATATTATATATATTTGTGTTGCTACAAATGAAAAGCAATGTCATCTTAGGGTGTATGACATGGGAAAGAGTACAGAGGTAAGAGCAAAGTGATATATTTTATAGTTTAAAGAAAGTAAGGGGGGAAGAGAGGGAGAAATGGAGGTGGGGAGGAGGGAGAGACGAAGGAAGGAAATGAGGGGGGAGAAAATCCTTTCCTTAAATGCTATAGGCTGAGTGGGAAAGGCTGATCATGGATGAGCAAGTGGACAAGAAGTTGAATGGGAAAAGTCTGGCTTGTTAGAAAGTCTACACCTAGGTAAGGCCTGGGAAGATTTGGTGGGGAAAGATACTTATTCCCTGTAGGTGTCTAAGGGCCAGGCACTACTCTGGTCTCCGGGAATACAGCTGGCAACAAATGCACCAATGCTCCCGTCCCCAGGGAGCTTAAATTTTAGTAGGGTAGAAAAAGATAATAAAAACTGTGTAGTTGTATCTCACGTGGTGATAAATGATATGCTATGAAGAGAAGTAGGAAAAATTAAACACAGTAGTAAGTGGATAAGGAGTTGCTGGGGAGAGAAGAAGGGTGTTCAGGAAAGGCGTCTGTGAGGACATGGCATGGGCACAGAGCTGAAGGGAATGAGGGAGGGATCGATGGGGCAGCGCGGGGAGGGGATCCAGGCACAGGGAACGGTCAGTGCAAAGACTGAGGCAGTGATGATCTATGTGTGGGAGGAACAGCGAGGAGCCCAGTGTGGCTGTGGAATGAGCCAGGAGATGAAATCAAGAGCAGGTGGGTGTGGAGGCAGGCTGCAGATTGCATACAGGTTATGGAGGGCTCTGGAGTTTCCTCTGAGGTGGGAAGCCATTCCAGTGTTTTGAGCAGAGGAATGACATGTTGTGACACATGCTTTAAAAAGATCACTCTGCCTTCTGTAAGGAAACTAGACTGCGGAGTGACAAGGGTGAAATTTGGAGAACAGTCAGGAGGCAGTTTTATATGTGTATTTCTCTGTGGGATGACTGCTGGTACAACTTGCCAGATAACAAAGGGAATTAATTATACTTCATTTACGAAAGTGATTCCAGGCAGATCACTGTCATGTTAACTTTTTTAGGTGTTATTTTATTACAAATCATTAAAAAAAAAAAAAAGAAATTCAAGGCAAAAAATAGTCTATAATAAAATCACCTAACTGAATATTTTTGTCAATTTTCTAACCATTTTTACGTAAATATTTATGTCTAATACCATATATGCAGTAATTTTACAGATAGAACTATACAATCTACACTTTTACCTTCACATTTAACATCTCACCATATGTGTTTTCCTATTTAAAGTGCATTTTTTTCCCAGCCCTCTATTTTTTACTTTTCCAATTTCCTTCCTCTACTTCCAAATAACTAACATAAACAAGCTTTTGTGGATATTTCCAAACCTTTCTTGATGTATAAACAATTCCTTTTTTAAATAATCTAGTATCTAAAAATATTGTTCTGCCTCCATAAAATATATTGTGATTCTTTATAAGCCTGGCATTTCTACTTGCAAGATGTTTAAGGTTTTAATAAGTTAAATTTTTGCTTTTAAAAAAAAATGTGTCCAAGTGATTTTGAGGAAAAACAAAAGTGTTTATTCACATTAAGAAAGGCAAATGTGCTTAAATATGGTATTTCTTTTTTGGGCGCATTTGCTGTCTGGGTCATGAACTCCCTCCTGTTCTTTTTTATCCTCCAGACTTTCCCTGTGGCTCTTTTCAAAGGGGAATGGTGTGGCTGTAACTAAATTCATTATTTTAAGTGTATTCCAAGAACGGTTTTAGTGAAGACTATTCCTAGGATTTCATTTGCATTACTAAGTAATAAGTACTCACTCCAAGAACTGTTTGTGCATGGCCATCTGGTTTAATAACATCCAGGGTTGAGACAGCTCCCCAGGGCTCCATAACTTACTGAGATCCCAGAGAGGACACCACTAAATCAGCAGACTCAGAATTTGGAAATACACAGCCTCTAAACTGTTCATTGGCTCTGAAAACAGCTCCCTCCCTTTGGAAATCAGGAAAATGGATTGTTAAAAATTGAGAATCCAAAATATTTTATTTAGCTCTTAGTCCCAATAATCAATATTTGGGGAAGAACTTTGGTGCTCTTATATTTTGAACATTTTATTTTCCTAACTATATTCTGATTAAATTATTTGGACAAAGAAAAAATGTCCTGGTGAGAATAAGTGCTTTCTTATAATTTTCCAGGAGATAATTACTGGGTCCGGTGGAAGGAGCTAATCCATTTTAGTGGTACTCAGTTAGGAAAGGTATCAATTATTATTTGCAAAAAGAATGATTTAGTTGAATAAGTCCCTTACATACATATATTTTCTAACAACTCTCCAGAACAAATATTTTGTGCTTAATACATTTTTATTCTTGATAGCCATGATTAATATTTTCCAGATAAGCCCATAATCATGTATTTGGAGAAATATATATTTAACAAAATAGTTTTCATTCCATTATCCTGTTACCGAAAGTTTGTTACTTTCATTTCATTACTTCTGAAGGAAAAAAATCAATGCCCAAATACACATTGTCAGTCATCCACCCTCTGAGATCTTTTATAAAGACTACTTTTTGCTTTAACTACAAAATTAAGTGAGTGACCTCTTTCTTTAGCATATATAATACACTAAAAGCCTTAAATTCAATTCTTTAATTATGAGTGCTTAAAGGAAACAGCCCATTCTGAGTTTTCTAGAAAGGTACTTTTAAAAATGACTTTCTACTTCAGAAACCAAATTTCCAAAAAGAATTATCATGAACAGAAAATCTAGTTGAGAGAAGCTATTATCTGGTAAGAACTGAATACATTAATACCCTAGTCGTAAAAATCCTTGATTTCTCTTCACATTTGACTTACATATTTAACAAGAAACAAAGAATCAGTTTATAGCAAAACCACTTCTCTATGAATCTTCCAAAGAATTAAGGCTCAAATCTTAACTTATCTAGCATTGATTATGCTCATTTCTGTCATTTCAAGTTGTCTGGCCTTAATTAAGTTATATAAGCTCTTTGTGAGTTGGTTTTCTAATTTTTAAATGTGTGTAGTAGTACATAGTTTAGGTGCTGTGGACTGAATTGTGTTTCCCCAAAATTCATATGTTGAAGCATTAAACCCCAATGCAGTGGTTTTTGGATATGAGCTTTTTGGAGTCAATTAGGGTTAGACGAGGTTGTGAGGGTGGGGACGTCATGATGGGATTAGTGTCCTTTTAAAAATTGATATCAGAAAGCATGGTCTCTCTCCCTCTCTCTCAGTTTCTCTCCTTCCCCCACTCATACACACTCCAAGGAGAAGCCATGTGAGCACACATCTACATGCCAGAAGAGAATCCTGCCCAGAACCTGACCATGCTGGCAGCCTGATGTTGGACATCCAGCCTCCGGAAGTGTGAGAAAATAAGTTTCTGTTGTTTAAGCCACCCCATCTATGCTATTTTGGCAGCCTGAGCTAAGACAACATGATTGTTAATATATAATTCTATTGTTCATAGGGTCATTAATATATATAATTATGTTTTATATATAACTATGTGTACATATGTATATGTATATATATATAATAAGTCAGTTAATATAAAATGCTTAGAAGAGCCTGGCACCTACATATTTTAACAATTATTTGGCATCTAGACTCAACTATTATAAATTATTAGAATATCAAGATTCAATTCTACTTTCCCCTCACAGTTGCCACTAACTGGTTTCCCCAAGGGTTATCTAAAGACCCCAAGGTGGGTTATCTTACGTCAGACAATTAGATGTTAGCTGCACACCCAGGTCACCCCATTCTCATCACATAATTTTAGGAAGCAGCATTTAAGGTGCAATTTTAGAGTTAAAATATTTAAAAACTAACAAACTGTATTTCTACGGAGCTCATTTTATTCTTTTAATAAAATCTGTCTAGTTACTATCATTGTAATCATTTTACAAGGGCAAAATCTTTACACACACACACACACACACACACACACACACACCTCAAAAGAGTAAAGTCAAAGAAAGACTTTAGTTGCTTGGGTAGTAAGACATTTTTGGTCTCCAGAAACAAGATTGTTACCTGGGGCTGCTTCCATAGAAACCCGCAAAGCATCTGCCCCAGGTGCTAGTAGAAATTGCATTGGTAGTTTTTAATTGAGTCTGTGGAGAGTGTTTCAAAGGCAAAAATATTTTAAGTAGTTCTTATCGCCTGTGGGTGTATCCAGAAATGAATGAGTGTATCCAGAAATGAATGAGTGTTTTCTCAAGCTATTCATTAGCTATAGTTAATGATAGACTTATTTCAGGGAATTCCTCTGAATTGTTATTTACTAAACAGAGCTTAGTTAAATTTGTTTAGAAATGATTGAATATATCATCAAGTTGTGCATTCCTTTGAGATAACTTTTTCTGTATGTTCCTGTGGCCAGCCTCTAGTTTCTTTATCATGACAATCCTAGGATGTTCTTCAGACTTTAGTTTCCTTCTCCTTCAGTGTGAGACACAATATAAACTAGTACCGAGGGCACAGATGTTTGCATTTAGGCCCACTAATTCAAGTTCCAACTCTTCTACTTTCTAGATAAAAGAGTTGGGGAAAATTACTCAACCTTTCTATTTTGTACAATGTTTGCCACATCTTTTCTTCAGTAACTTCTCTTCAAGATTATAAAATATAATTCCAATAGTTCTTTCTTTCTTTTTTTTAAAGATGACCGGTAAGGGGATCTTAACCCTTGACTTGGTGTTGTCAGCACCATGCTCACCCAGTGAGCCAACCGGCCATCCCTATATGGGATCCGAACCCGGAGCCTTGGTATTATCAGCATCACACTCTCCCAAGTGAGCCACGGGCCAGCCCCCAATAGTTCCTTCTGTTGTTCATTTCCACGACCACTTAATCTGCCCTTTACTATGTACTCATACATCTGTACCAAACTAAGGATAGTCCTCTCCCTTACATTGTGTATGCCTATTCTACACAAGCTTTTGTGCATGCAAATTTTCTTACTTGATATGTGGGCTTTTTTTTTTTATGTGTAGGTCATCTCTTTCATTATTTTTTCTATGAAGAGTCCAATATGCATGCATCTTATGTACCTGGTTGATTTCAAAGAGTCCTTACCTGTGCTATTACTCATTATGCTACTTAATCTGGTACCACCCGATATAGCACTTAACGATTATGTATTGTAGAATTTAAGTTAGCATTGTTTCCTCGGGGC
Organism: Cynocephalus volans; assembly: GCF_027409185.1. NCBI lineage: Eukaryota > Metazoa > Chordata > Mammalia > Dermoptera > Cynocephalidae > Cynocephalus > Cynocephalus volans. The sequence goes on along the minus strand of NC_084461.1, from coordinate 145,572,239 downwards.
TTTAATGGTTCTTTAGTGACCACAGAAAATATGGGAAGTTGGGTAAGATATCTATTTTCCCTTTACATCTCTTAGGGCACACAGCAGCATTTTCTCCAAGGATGAAAAGTATTTTATGTAATTTGTTTAATATGGTGGACACTACTACTGTCCTATTGCTATCTACTTTCTAACTCCTCCTGGATGTATGATCGGATAGTACTGTCCCACCTACTGAAGTTAAGTGTAGCCATATGACACAGTTTGTCCAAAAAAATGTGAACAGATGTTGCATGTGTAACTTTCAGTTAGAAACGCTAATTTACTGGTGCTCTACCACTTCTCTCCTCCTCTGGCATTGCAATCACAGAAGCAACTGTTGATGTAATGCTCAATGCTGAACATGAACAAGTGCATGGACAGTTGCCCAGATTCTAAAGGATTTTGCATGAAAAAGGAGTAAACGTAGGTCTTTAAGGCATGGAGATTTGTCATGGGGTTGTTTGTTACTGCAGCATAGCCTAACCTATCCTGACTGACATATAAATGTATCCAAACAAATAAAAACAGCATCTAAATCTCTTTTACTCACTATTCGCTCAGTGCCTGTCTGGATAATGAGAGATTCCATTTCTTAGTTTATCTTTACTCACTAATTCATTCAGTGAAGATTCATCTAGGGTTTATTATAAGCATGGAACTAGACAAGCTGTGGAGGGTAAAAATAATGAACTGGATTGGTGAGGTCCCTAATCTGATGTAATTGGCATTCTTGTGTAAAAAACCAAAAATAAATAAATAAATAAATAAATAAAATAAAAAGGAAGGAGAAAAGGAAAAAAAAATAATTCAGCAAACAAAACAGATATACATAGTTGTGGGAACTATAGAAGAACTGAGTCTAACAAAAAATAACAGGGAACTTAGATATGTTGCTCAGAAAATCTGTGTGATGAGGTGGGATTTAACGTGGGTCCTCCAAGCTGAGAGGAAGGAGGGCCATGAGAAGACCTGAGGGCAAGAGCACAGGTAGCACATGTGCAGGTGCTCTGAGACAGCACAGAGCCTTGCTGGTCACAATTGAAAAACGAGTGTGGCTGTGGTTAAGTACCATGTTTCCAGCTTATTATCATTTTAAGTTTATATGTTCTAAACTATGGAAGGATTCTCAGATTTCCCAATGACTTCATAGAAAACTGAAATACAATTTTTTTTTCTTTTTTAGAAAACTCAGAAAACAAGGGAGGAACATAAAATACAAAGCCTATTTACACATAAATTTATAGGAAGACTAAACCTGAAAGAAAAAAGAGAACAACATTATTCCACAGAGAAATGAAGTAGTTAAGTTGTGCTGCTTGACATTTATAGCTGCGGGGTTAGTGGATTTTTTCCACATGATGGTGAACTCTCTCCAATGTAAAGAAATTGAATAGCACAATCCTAAATCACAGCTGCCATAAGAAATAGAAAAAAAAATGTTTTAAAAATCCAAAACCAGATTAGTTAAATCCTCCTTCAATATTCTCAGCAAATGGTTGATCTCGTTGATTTACGTGTAGAAATAGACAAGTTTACACTTTTTTGCAATGATACACCAAGTTGAATGTATTTAATTAACTTTACACGATGACCTTGAAGAGTATGTGAAAACAGTGGGGCTTTTCTGATAGTAGCCAAGTTGCTTGTAAATTTTGATAGACTTTTCGGAATTTTTAGCTTTTTCTTCACTCTATCTGCTTCTAGCATTAGATTTCTCAACAGACAATAGCTAGATAGTGCTCTTGATGATTTGTTTTATAAAGAGGAAAGAGGAATCTGAAAAAAAATGTTATGAGATTTTCGTTTTCCTTTTTTTCTTTGCAGTTGTCCTTTGTCATTTTGATTTTATCTTTATCTTTCCCATTTTTTTGCTCATGACTGCTGCAGGCTTCTTCAACCAGCCTTCCAGATTACCATCATAGCTATATTGCATGAATGATGTTGAAATAATTTTCTTTAAATTCAGAGCAAATGTTTGTTTAACACCAGAAGGTACACAAACAAATCATCCACTGATTCATCCTCTGAACATGTATTACAGGTTAGCTATAGGTACTGGTGACTACTACGTCCATGCTCAATTAGTACTGCAGAGTCTCTCGATTTCATATTGTTGTTGATAAAATGGAAGACACATATCAAAGATTTTGATTGGCTAGACAAATATGTAAAGCATACGCATAATCAAATTTTGTCTGTTTCTTCAGTATATGCATGTATACTTATGAAAGATCCTATTTATTGATAAAAGAAGAAAAAAGGGTAGATTTCGTCCCACCTGATCATTCTCTCTTTAAAAATTCTAATGTTTTTCAAATCATGGTCACCTTTATGTTGTTGAATATCTCAACTATGTCTCTAGTAAATGGCGTGACAATGGCTAAGGAAACAACCTAAAGCCTTTTAATGACCAGTTGTTATCAATGAATGACAGTGTGTGTGGGGGGGGAAGTGTTCACATCTATTCCCTTACACATGGTCTTACATGCCTTGGTCTCCTGAAGATGAGGGAGATCAGTGTAATTCCTCAACTAGGTTGCCCTGTGCCCTACTTAGTTTGCAGATGGTGGTTAATAGGATTTCCTTGTGTGTGGTCTTACACATTCAGCTTTGAAATCAGGGCTCTTACAAGGCCATATATGAACAAGAAAGCATGAACGTGGTTACCATTTTCAGATATACAATACAATTGAGCAAATTCATATTATAGTATTTAGGAAATGGGGATAATTCACAATCACTCTGTGAACATGAGTTGTAGGGCAAGGTGTAGTTGGACATTGCTGGGTCGTGTCTGTTTAAAATAACTTTAACAATCTATCTCTTTTAATTAGATTGTTAGTTCATTAACCTTTTAAGTAGTTATTGGTATGTTCAGTTTGCTTCTACCATATTATTTGTTTTCTACTATCACTTTTCTTTGATTGTCACTATTGTTGCTTTGTTCTTTGGTTTCTCTTGCCTGCCTTTTAGCATTCTTTTAATATTTTTTAAAATTTCACTTTAATTTTTATATTGACTTTTAGCTATGCTTATTTACATTTTTAAGTTATTGCTGCACAGATTATCATGCACTTAATTTTTAAAATCTTATCTACAGCTAATATTGTATCAGTTTATATAAAATAAAGAAATGTTACAGTTGTGTTGTTATTCTATATATGATATAAACTCTAAAAGACAATGCTATAATTTTCTCTTTAGTCCATTGTATGGTTTAAAAAGAAAAGGAAGAAAAGAAACTTTTGCATTTACCCATATATTTCCTATTTCTGATATCTTTCTTCATTCTGAGGATTCATGTTTTCATCTCAAGTCATTTCCCTTCAGCCTGTTTAGGGTTTCTGGTAGTATAGTATCTGATGGTCATACATTATCTTAATTTTTTTTCACCTTGATTCTTAAAGGTTATTTTCACTGGATATAGAATTCTGGGTGGGTTAAGAATTTTTTCTTTCAACACTTCAATAATGCTGTCCCGCTATTTTCTGGCCTCTATGGCTTCTGATAGAAGTCAGCCATTAAATTTTTTCCCCCAGCATAGAACTGAAAGAAAAAACAGAGTACCCACAACCAAAGACCTAGTTTGATATTAACTACTAAAGGTCTTATTTCACCAAAGAACACCTATAACACCTAGAAGGACCGGAAGTCCCCTGGGCTACCAAGCCAGAAAGGGGGGACAAGCAGGCACACCACCAGTGCCACAGGGCCTGCCCAGGGTCCTGAGGCACAGGGCTGGGGACTGGACCCTCCTCCCACAACCAGGCACACCGCCATCGCCACCACCAACTAGGTAAGGAGAATGCCAAAAACATCACCTCCATGTGGGTGGCCCACAACAGACACCACAATAACCATGGCTGCCACGAAAGTGGCTAGATGCCACAACCACCATGCAGAGGGTCTGCCAGCCACTGGAGTGCATTGACACAAGGAGAGTTACCAGCAGAGACAAAGAGAAGAAGAGGATGTCTCTCTCCACAAAGCCCATTTCAGAGTGACAGAAGAAGCATCTGCTCTATGATAATATTGGGGGACCTGAACACACCTCTCAGCATTGGACAGATCATCTAGGCAACAAATCAACAGAGTAACCATTACTCTTTCAGAGGGAGAGAGGAAATCTAGGGTAATTTAAAGGGGAGGGGGAGGCAGGGAGGGATGGGGAGAGATCAGACAAGGGGCATAAAAAATAATATGATTTGTAACAATATATATGCTAGTAATATTGGTTTGATCAACATATGTCAACATTGAACCCCCCAAATATGTATAATCAATTATGATTCAATAAAAATTTAAAAAATTAAATTTTCCCCTCATAGAATGTTTTTGGTTTGTTTGTTTGTGTTAAGTTTTGCTTGATTATTTGTTTTTGCTGCTCTTAAGATTTACTACTTAATTTTGACTTTTGGTAGTTTCATAATACTTTGCCTACACATAAGCTTCTTAGTGTTTATTTCCTTTAATATTTGTTGAATATCATTTATCTGCACATTTCTTTTTCCATAGACTTTGGAAAATATTAAACCATTATTTCTTCAGATGTTTGTTCTGTTCTACTCAGTCTTTCTTTCCTTCACTCTGATATTCCAATCACACACCTGTTGGAACATTTGGCATTATGTAGCAGGTATCAGATTCATATTTTCAATCTTTTTCTCTTGTTCTTCATCTTTGATACTTTGTTTTATTCTATCTTCAAGTTAATTTACTGTTTCCTTTGTTGTTTCCATTTGGCTTTTAAGTTCTTCCAGTGATTTTTTTTTTTTTTTTTTTTTTTCAATCTCAGGTCTCAGTATCTGCCCTGCTTTATATTTTAATCTGTAAAAAATAACAAAAATTTCTTTATTTTCTCTGATAAAAAAATACATCACATTTTACAAACCAATTAATACTTATTTCCAAAAGAACAGAAGACATTTATAAACTTTTTACATGTGCATTTTCTATCACTTTTTTAAAACAAATTCAGTTTTGTGGTAATTTCATAGTCACATTTTTATAGTTGTTTAGTACTACTAGAATTAAAAGTTTTAACTTCCATGTAACTTTATCATATCTTAAAGAAAGTGTCTCATTAAAACCATACTGTAAATCATATTTTCAGAGCATTAGCCTAAAAAAGAACATGGCAGAAAATCAATAGTGTATGCAGCTTGAGGCCTTTTTATATATTGATTTGCATGTCATTTGTCTGCAATTATTGTTTAAATACAATTCACTCTTTGCTAATAGGATACAATTATCACTATTGCCTACATAGTTCAGACTTCCACTAAAATGGTTTAAACCAAAGCCCAAATTTATTGCTGTTTTCACTTGGAATACTAAAGAATATTTTAACACAAATGGAACACAACATTTACTCGAGCCTTGTAGTCATTTGTGTGGAACTCTACAATTCATAGGGGATCTTCTTCCCAGTATTTATCAATATAAGATTGGATCATTTTTGCCTGTGACAAAAAGAGAGTGCCGATGACCTGAAGATCGTCACTTCTGTAGTTTCTGCCCATTGCACTGCTTGCGCATGGGTCGCTACGATGAGGGTGCTAAGTATGATTTTCTACATTTCAAATCAGACATTTCGCCTGCTTTGTTTGAAAGAGATTAAAGAGGAACCTCAAACCAAACCAAAGATCATTTCCCTCATGATGACTGTCCCTAAATGACCCTACATGGGATGAACAAGCTCATTCATTTTGCTTTATCCTCTGTCTTCAAACTGAAAGCAGTAATCAGAGGCAATTATTAGAAGCCCTGACTTCATCATTCTTACCCAAGGGTGAAATGGCCTGGAGTCAGTGCTCCCAATTATGCTGGATGGCCCAGAAATGGACAAGCTGATTTATGGATGGCTGTGCTTCGTTATGTCCCAAAGGCCCCAAACGAGATGCCTGGAGGAGAAGCTGAATCTCCCTATCAAGTGGCTCTCAGCTCTGTCACCAGCCACACAGTTAAATAAAAGGCAGAGTCGGGAAGAGAGATTTTTTTTTTCTTTTACATTTATGATTCATTCTTAAATCACTCTGACTTGAATATGAAAATTCTATAGGCACACTTACGTGTCCTCATTAAAGGACGGAAATTAAAGACAAAGTGACAGAGTAATCACTAAACCAACTACAGAGGAAATGCCCACAGGAGTAACAGACTCAGTCCAGATTTTAGCAGTTCATTGTGAAAAATTCAAAATGCAAGTTCCTCTTAGAAAACCCATATCAAATGTGTGCTCAGTCACATACAACATATCCCATGCTGTTTTGGTCAATTGAAATCATTCTTCTTTTTCTGAGCTTTTCAAACCAGTTGCTGCAAAATTCTTATCTTTGACAATCTTGTGAGGGAGTCACTATATTAAAGTGAAACAAACTTAAGTTGCTCTGCCTGTTGCTAGGTGGAAAGTAGCGTCCTAGATGTACCCTAACCCCATGCTAACCCCCCTCAAAACACACACACACAAACACACACACTTTTCTCCAAGGTATTTCATGGAAGCTGACTTTTAAAACAACTCCTTGTCATTTGGGGCATAGTGCAAAATCTGGAACAGTATAACATAAAAGCCACACCAGAAAAGGCCCATCTCCTTTCTTTATTTTCAAAGACATTAATTCTTTCCACATAAAGGAAGGAGGCAGAAAATAAAAAATGCTTTTAATACACAGTATAAGTCCCAAATCTTTTTTTTGAAACCAACCATAAATAATTCTGTCAAAGAGCAAGAGAGAAATGTCTATATTCAAGTGAGTATTTGCATGATTTAAAAAGACCTTTTCTGATTAGATTTCTGGTTTTGATACAAAGAAAAATGCTGCCTGAAAGCCAATTTTCTACAGAGAAAGTTTTAATAGTGAATAAGGGGATGAGGAAGTTCAGAGAGAGAAATAAGAAATTTATAACACCTGACTTGTGTAGAAAGAGAGAATGTAATGGGAGGCCTACATTCCACTGTGGAGATACGATTTACTTTCAAAGCTAGAATTTTAAGAGAAAACAGTGCAGGGAAAGTTTTCTCTCACATTCCGTCACCTCTCTTGTCCTCTCAAATTTTTTTCTTAGTAAGAGTATCCATTCACCACAGTAAGGGGTGCAGAAGAGAGATACTGAATATTTACTATTTTAATAAAATGATTTTGTATTCTGCTCTAGACTTGGATTTATCATCCCTGTAGGGTAATGAAAAGCTACCTTTCCTGAGAAAGAGTGACGCATGTAAAATTGACCCAGGCAGGGTAAAAATTTTTAAAAATTAGAAAGTAATCACAAATCTAGAAAATGTAAAAGGAGGGTAAAGTTCAGGAAGCAGTGTGCAATTTTTGCTTTGGTTTAGAAGCTAGATTATCAATTTTAAGCAAAAGGAAATCAGCACACTGAAAAGTGTCATTTCTTGTTTTTTTGTGCTTTTTTTAAAAAATGAAGAAACTGCAGTATCAAGTAACATTTAAAATAAAGATTTAGCAATAGCAGTTGAAAACACCTGCAAAAATGGGGGGATAGGAAAAGTATTGCAGAGGCCACTCTGAAATTCAGTTTAAATATAAACTCAGCTGCACTCATGCACAAGACGCTGCCGAGAGACCTAAGGGGGCTTCATTTTCATGTGCATGATGTAGTTTAAAAACTATTCAAGACAATGTACATATTACAGCACCAATTATCAGAGAAGCTCTGAGAAAGGAAAAATTCAAAGAAATAATAGACATCTGAGAAGGCTTCAGGGAGAAGGAGGATCCTAAACTAACTAATTTAAATCAAAAGATAAGTGGAATTTCAGACAGAAAGTGGGAGGGGGATGGAAGAATGCATGCTAGGTGGGAGAACAGCCCAACGGGAAGTAACTAATATTGCCTATTTGGGGCCCAAGATTGGCTAGGACAGATAGTAATACACAAGGCTTGCTTTAGTTTGTGAGGGTAGATTAGATTGAATAAGCATGAAGGATTATGGAGAGTATTAAATATTAGGATAAGTAGTTAAACAGTTTGTACATAATAACAAAAATGACAATAACATCATGGGATGGATTGTATTAAATATTCAACTAGCATTATTTCATGTAATCCAAATACCAATCTTAGAAAAACAGGTAGTTAATTTTATCCTATTTTACATATGAGGAAATTGAGGCTTAAAGTAGTTTACAAATATGATTGAGATCAGAAGGGATACCACCTAGAAAAGTCAGGATTACAGCCTAGGTTTGCAATTCCAAAGCCCATGCTCTTAACCAATATATTTCATTGCTTCATTATAATTTTATATAATGCACATCCTTAGTCTCCAAAAAATATTTAAGTAAGGAGAAGTCAAACCTGTTGCATTTTATTATAATCATATGTGCACATGACACAGAAAAAAAGAGTTTTTCTAATGTTGAATGGAGGTGGAAACAAGGGTAAAAGAAGTTTATAGAATAATTTTTAAATAATCGGCTGGAAGTATAAGCATGGAGTGGTATAGTTTTATAAGTGGAGCCTGAATCTTATCCAGATAATAATGGAGGAGACTTTGCAACATCATCAGCCAGTGACATAATCAGATGTGTGTCTTGAAAACATGCTCTGGTTGTAGTGAAGAGGTAGGTTTGGTGAAGATGGTGATGAGAACACCACTTAGGTAGTTATAGAAGGATTCCAAGTGAGGAATAATATTGGCCTGATTTAGGATGCAAAAATAATAGGCTTTGGTGGTTGAGTCAAGATGAATAGTAATTCTACTTAGGGACTCAGAGATCACAAAAGGATACAGAGAATGATGAGCTCAATTTGGGACCGGTCTGAAGTGCTTCGTATTCAAGTGGGAATGCCTAATGGTTTGAGATATTGATCTGATATGAAGAAGTGAGATCTGTCCTGGATATCAAGATGTGTGATTAGTTGAAGCTATGGGAATAAAAAAGATTGCCCAGGATGAGTGTGCAGAGCAAGAAAGAAAAGGGCATTAAGATAGAATCCTGAAAAACACCAATCTGTCAACAATAAAGGAAGAGAAAACTATAGAAGGGAATGAGAAGAATGACTCCAGAGAGGAAAAACCAAGAGTGTGTGCAGTAGTTAAAACTAAAGGAAGAGTTTTTTTGCAAGATGGAAGAAGTGATCACTGGTGTCAAATGCTGCTGAGAGCTTCAGTTGGATGAAAGAGACAAATGACCAAAGAGTCAGCAACTAAAGATGTTACAAGTTATGCATCCTAAAAGAATTGGAGGCCAAATTATAATGGATTTAGAGGTTAATTTAAAAAAAAAAAAAAAGACAGTAGAGCCAGTGTATGTATATTAGTGATTTCCGAAGACCAGTGCTGATGCCTAATCAAAATTTCACAGATCAGAGGGAAAACCCAGAAAACTAAAAACTTCATAGCTTATTTTTTTTAATGAAGCTAAATTATTTTATAAAATTATTACACTGGGATAATATTTTTCTAGTTTTTTTTTTGTTGTTGTTGTTGATAAAAATATATTTTATAAAATGATGGTGATAGAAGATAGGAGTAGTTGTTTTTAAACACTGTTCCTTGTTAAATCTATATAATTCTTAGGGTGTCCCAGAGTCTGCAAAGTACTATTGCTGCTGACTGATTTGAAAGGGATGGGCATGCAAAAGAATATCTCAGCAGTTTTGATGGATAGAGAGTAGACAGAATAAGGAGAAGGCTACTTGTCTGGCAAAGGCATTTGCTTCTTTCTAAGTTTAGAGTGCAGTTCTGGAGGGTCAGTGGAGAGATATTTGCATTTTGTCTTTGGCAGTTTCATTATGTTGTCAATTATTTTAGTGCAATGTTCTAATAGGAGTTTTATCATGCATTTAAATTGGAGAGAGGAATCATTTAGCCGCCACAACAAATTGAGCTCAGCAGGCTGCATTTCAGGAACTTCTGGGGTGTCAAGTGGTCAGTCCCTCAGTTTTAATTTCTAGACATATGAAATGCAAATTGCATGATCTTTTCTCCTCTGATAGTCTAAGCAAATGGCTCCAATTACATTTGAACATCCCCTTAACTGGGAGGTAAATAACATTATCAGCTTGGGATGTGGTAGGATGAATCACAAAGAAAAGATTAATTATCTTGTAAAGATATTGTATTATCTTAATTGTTCACATCACTCAAGCTTTTCTAATTAGAAAAGTAAATACCAGCCTAGGCAGGTTTGCCCTTGCACAATGAAAAAAAGACTAAACATTTGCATGAATTATGCCTTTTCAAATATTTAAACTTGATAAGGACAACCATCAGTTTATACCTGTTTTTCTGTCATCAGACTTCTCAAAAGTCAATTGCATTTCTTTGATAAAAAGCAAAAAAAAAAAAAAAAGTGATCTACAATTAAATACAGTAATATGACTATTTCAATATATTGATGTTACAAGAAAGCCTACCAATCTATATCCTGGTAGCACACTACGGTCTAGTGGTTTCCAAAATCTAAGATTCTTTTCTGTATCGTATCTACTTCACGTGTCCCTTTAGTCCAGTGGTTTACTTGATAACCCACTGGAGATGATAAACAATCCCCCTGTTTTCTTCCTTCAGGCAGTAGCTGTCATTTCTTGTACAGAACAGTTCCCATTCCATCTTCCTGATTAATGTTTTGTCTGTGGATAAATTGAGTTCTACTAAACAATCAGAATCAAATCTTCCCTCCCCAAACTCTACCTCACCTGGGAGAAGTTAATCAGACATTCCCATGAATTGCGTCCCACCAGAAGCCATGTCCTAGATTGTCCTTAGTGACACATAGAAAAGCCTTAGTACTGTATTTTTCTTGTTAAATCACCTGGTACTTATTAGATACTCAGAAGTGTTGCTTCCTTTAGACTCATTTTTTTCTGTATCAGTTTTCGGCCTTCATTTTGAAGAACAGAGACTTTGGAGCCACACAGATATGCATTTGATTCTGGCTGTAAAACTAGTTCTCTAATCTTGGGTAGGATATTTCACCTCTCTGAGTCTCTTTCCTTATCTGTAAAATGAAATAAAAATAGTTCCAACTTGTTAGGGTGATTTTAAGGGACTAAATGATGCCTTCTTTGTTATATACTTAGCTCAGTGTCAGGCACATAAAAAATTGTTGTCTGTATTGTATTGCATCGCTGTAATCTTTAACCTGTCTACTAAAACTCAGTTTGAAAGCTGTTTCTGAGGTCAGGATCAGAAGTGAAAAATTCCTGTCATTTAAAAAGGTCATCTGAACTATCCACATACCAAATCCTTCTTTGGGTCCTAATGTTAATGTCTCTTTTTCATTCTTACATCTTTAGACTGGGATATTTTCAGGGGTCTGATGGGCTGTAACACACTGTTTCCGTAGCTGGTTTACCAATTCACTGATCTAAGGCCTTTCACTTAGGATTGTTCTCTATTTGACAGAAAGGCTTGAGGGAGATGGTGATCTTAAATGCCAGGAGGATTTTCCGCATGGGCACAGGGGGAGAAGGCTGCGAGCATCTGTGCACAGCATGCAGAGCAGATTTTGAGGGTGGGAAACTCCATTTATGTGTCCAGTTTATGGACCCTTGGGCTTGAGCACAATGTACTGTGGAAGTGAAAAGGGATTAATTCATCTGGAGCTCGATTTGTGAAACCAGTTCTTCAGTCTCATTTACATTTACATTAGCAGAACATCGTTAACAGTGAAGGTGTTGGATGAGATCACAGCTGACATGTAAGATTTTATGGGTATGATCTCTTTATATTCTCCAGCCAGATGCCTGGAACTGAAGCAAAAAAAAAAAAAAAAAAAATCCCCGTAGATCCTCATTTGCCCTACTAACTTCTCTAGTATGGCCATGAATTTCTCTCTTGAATTTCTGTCTCAGTCTTCAATCACTTTTTATTTAATGCCAAAGCTTCTATTTAGCCAAAGCCGTCTGATAACCTACCTCAATATTTTCTCCAATCCCTTCCTTATATGTTATAAAAAAAAAAAAAATTGACTAACCAGGCACAGTCTAAGATCTTTGCTTATTTCTCAGACATTTGTTAAGGGTTCACTTTAAAATAAAGTCTGATATATAGGAGGTTGATGCAACTAATCTAATCATTGTAACCCTAAACAAGTCACCTAACTTCTCTAAACCTTGGTTTACCCATCAGTAAAAATGGGAATCTTAATAATTTGTATGTTGTAGAATTTATTTGAGGACTAAACGAAACCATCTTTGTGAAGCCCTTGGTGTTGGTTCTTTAACCAATGTGCCTCATATGGGTGAGTCCAGCCCTCTGATGTGCTACCAAGGAGAATGACTTAAGAGACATGGATTGCTTTGTCCCAACACAAAAAGAAAGCAAGCACGTCAAACTTTTCCCAATCTTGAGTTTCTACTTCCTGACGTTTCCTCCAAAGTCCCAATTAAGAGTAGACAGGGTAAGGCAACTTGGAAAAATATTTGCATGAATTCATACCTCCTACTGACTTCAGCCAGGACAGTGGAAGAAGCAGCAGTTGATTAGTACCAGAAATATTCTTCTGGTGTTTAGGCTCAAGGTAACACTTATGTAAATAAGTCATATTTTCTCTTTATGACCTCATTCTTGACATGTCTCCCATATTCTTCTCCAGACCCTTCCTAAACATAGAGAAACATGTATCTACACCTCAACCTATTGTTTACTCCATCTGCCTGTATTTTCTTTTCTTTATTATTATTATTATTATTATTATTATTTATTTATTTATTTATTTTTTGGTGTCTGGCCTGTATGGGAATCCTAACCCTTGATCTTGGGTTTATAACACTGTGCTCTAACCAGCTGAGCTAACCAGCCAGCCCCTGCCTGTATCTTCTCTATTAGGATGTTATTACCATGAGGTGATATCCTATTTTCAAGCCCATCAAGAATAGAGTATGCTTAGCATAGCTATGGCAGGAATGCCTAGTTCTTAATCAAATTCCTATTGTGTTCTTGTCTATACTTACTCTGATAATTGAAAGAATGCAAACCATTCCAAAGCACTATCTCTATTCTCTGCATGTTTGGCATCTCTCCCTCCTGAGGACTGGGAGGCTGGCACCATTTTTTCCAAAATTATCATATTACTGTCTGCAGGTTCTACCAGCTAATCTTTATGCCTCTCTCCTCCTTCTGTACAACGCGGACTCATCGCATTGGCATTTCTCACTCAACATTTAGTACAATGCCTGACACTCAATATGCTTTTAAAAAAGGATAAACAGTATTACTACAGTGTGAGTGTTACCATTCCATTTCAGGCACTATCCTAGGTGCTGCTAATACCAACATGAATAATACACAGTTCTTGTTCACAGAGAGTTAAGCTTATTTTTGAATTTGTGCTTAAATCGTGCTTCCATTAATGACAGTGACTTATTTCTGAGAACTCCATCTTTTTCTCCCCTAATCTTTCTTGCAGCAAAGACAAGCATATCACAGTTTTTGACTAATGCTGTCAGGTGATGCTTATAACTGATGAACTAACTCCAGTGATAAAACTTCTTAAGAACTTCACCCAATACTCTTTGTCTTAGCCCACAGGTAGTTAAACATTATTTGCGAAACAAAGAAGCAGTATCAATACAAACTGTCAATCTGGACAATCCATAGGGCTAAGAGGAGCAGGTGCCCAAATAAATGACCAGTTATATTCCTATCAACAGGCCAATCTTCACCACACATTTCCATGTGAGCACTGCTATAAATTGAAATATATATTCAAGTGTAGCACAGTCAAACAGCTCTTATACAAAATATAGGCTGAGTATCCCTTATCCAAATGCTCAGGACCAGAAGTATTTAACGTTTTTATTTATTTGAATTTTGGAATATTTGCAGATATTAATCATTGAGCATCCCTAATCCAAGAATCTGAAATCCAAAACGCTCCAATAAGCATTTTCTTTGATCGTCATGTCAGTGCTCAAAAAGTTTGGGATTTTGGAGGACTTTGGATTTCGAATTTTCAGATTAGGGATGCTCAACCTGTATTCTTTAAAACTTCAAAATGAGCATTTTCCCAATTAAGGTTAATGGCAATTATCCTAGTAAAGTAAATGTGACTCATATTACCCACGTACCAGATTGAAATCTCCTTGAGAGGGAGGGTCATGTCTACCATGCTCATTGCTTCAGCCCCACCATCTTACACAATGTTAGACACAGAATCCAAGCTCAATAAATATTCATGGAAAGAATAAATTCATTTTGCTATCAATTTACTATCTGGGGAGAAACAGATAGTTAGCAAGAAAATTTAAAAGCATTAGGGAATTGAGTTGCAAGATTACAAAAAGTCTATTCTGAACGTAATAGAAAAATATAAGTTTAAATGCAAAATAAGAATAAATTCATACTGTCTCCCCTCCTTAAATCTGTATTTTTTATTTTTCTCCAATTGATGATAATTATTTTCCAAGTTTAAAGGTATTAACTGATGAAGAGAAAGAACTGAAATGCTGACTTTGTAAGATTTCAAAAAGCTGGGGGAGTTACTCTGCCTTAGTTATTTAAGTTAATGAAATCTTGTTCAGACCCATCTACCAACCTTTCATTCAAATGTCACTTTACTGATTGCTTTTGTTATGTGCCATTGAGTCATAGAGATTTCATGGCTGACTCATGCAGCGGCAAGGTGATAAATCATAACCGCCAAATAACGTCAGAGAAATTACAAATGATAGACTGCATTTTAGAGGACTGCCTGTGGGATACCAGGTATTTATTTTCACTTTGTACCAACTTCCAAATAGTCTACATTGACAATGGGAGTTGTCAGAAAGGTAAGAAGTTATTGCTAGCTCATTGCTATCGAGTCACATAGGGAGAGTTTGTTAAAAGTAGAGAATTTAGCTCCTTTGTTGTTCTAGAAAATTACAACTAAAGAGAAGTATAAATTCGAAGAGAAAGCAAAAACAGTAAGTTTGGGCCTTTATGAGGAAAACTTATTGTTGCTATTTTTTAAGAGATGCTTTATATATTTTCCTCAGCAAAATGGAAAAAAAAAAGAAATTTGTTTTCATGAACTGAGCTATATAAATGAATCATCACTTTAGACTTAGTTTATGATTACATCATTGTAGTCTGAGAATTGTACATAAATACTCAAACAGCATATAAGAGCAAATATTATATACAAATACCAAATAGCTTTTAAATGCCAAATTAAGATTATTTACTAGTTGTATCTCCAATAAGCATTAGCTCTATGCATTTCATATAATAACTCAGCCTGTAATAATGGTGTCTTCATCTAGGGCTTCTAAAATTGTATTTGATTAACAGTGATAAAATTATTCTGCTATTTAAAGAAAAGTGGCATCTCTTTTCAAGCAGAATCAGTCACAACTATGTAAAATTCCCAAAATCTGATTGATTAGCTTCAAACTTGCTATTATAAATATATTTAAGCACACACACTATCAAGGCGCAAGGTAAT